>NC_046373.1:41250284-41437002 GCF_011125445.2 Fundulus heteroclitus | reverse complement strand
ACCACCAGGAAACATTGATTTTTAGTTTGCTCAATTGTCCACGACGATTATAATTTGTGCCACTAATCAGCCTTTATAGTAAGTGTTTCGCTTTTTAAATAATGTACTACAAAAGAGCTTTTTTTAAGGGCCATACCATTGTTATCGTTCTATAAATGTTAATCTTGAATAACATGCGATTATATGTCCCTTTGTTGTTCTCGTTATACTGGCTGTTTAACTGATTTGGTAATTTGGAGTTTTGACCATAATCACCAAAATAACATCTGAATTTCAAATTAAAGGATCCCCTGTTCAAAAGCACCTAAACATCAGGTGCATAAATTATCATTATTCTGCACAATAGTATCATAATTCAACATTATAGGCTTAATAAAGCAACTATATGTCCAAATCAGCTTTAAATGGAAAAATAAACAATTCATCTGGGATTCATTTAAAATCTTGACACCCGAAATTCGGCGTTTTGACACAATTAACAATGAGGGGAGGTATTCTCAAAGCCTTTTGTTTAATTTTGATTGTCATTCAAAGCCGATGTCCCCCTCATTCCTCAAGCAGTCTCACAGCAAATGTGGCTTGAAAGTAATTGAATCTTCAGAGCAATTAAAAAGCCTCCGCAGGCAGAAGACGCGCTCATCGTAACCAGCAGCCCCGCCGCAGAGACTGATTGCTTCTCGGGGACGATTAGGTTATGCCAAGTGTTCGCAATAATGATATGCCGCATCACAAGCTGAGATTATTTATGTCACACTTCAGGTCACAATTGTTCTGGATCCCAGCTAATAAATGTTTCAGACCTTTCTACGAGGGGGCCTGACGGCGCTCTAAACCACCCGGCCATCAACACCCGATTCGCTGTTTGACATCAGCAGAGCGCATTATGTGCGTTATTCGCAAATCATCAGTAAAAAACCATTTGTCTCATTTTCTAATAATTGTCTGCTTCCTGTCATCGTGGAGTCTCTAACTTGTGTTAGATTTATATATTTGTTTTTTTTCTTCTGGCAAGAACAGCTTTATTCTAATTGCGTAGCCTCATTTTTTTTCTTATTATACAGCTGATTTAACACAGTTTAGATGCTTAATAAATGCCCCGCTTAGTGTTTCCACAAGTCATTAGGTTCCTCTTTTCAATCGCTAACCTTAATGTTTCGATTACTTTTGTAGCAGATCTTCTGTTGTTATGCAAGAATGTGATCAGGATCTTGCATATAGTCGCTTTTAAAAACGCTATAGTGGAATAGTTTATTTCTGACATAAAACATTTGAAGTCCATCCATGTTTTCACCAAGACGAAGGAGCAGCCATAAGACCTACATTTCACATTTTTCTCACCTCCTACATACAGTGTTTGATTGTGTTTGTCTACCTTTGCTGGGTTGTTTTTGTGGCTCACTGACCTTTAAAGCTAATGATGGTGTTAGCATCAATGCTAGCTTTGCTAATAGACACAAACTGCACCCTATTTGCCTCGAAGGTTAGGATAGAAAATGAGGTCACATGCAAGTAAACCGTGTTCCTGTAGTTGGAAAAGAAGGGAGATTTTCAAATAATAGTCAGTTTTCAGGCTAACTACTATTAGCTAACTACTATTAGCTACTGTTAGCTAATAGTAGTTAGCTAATAGTAGCTAATAGCTAACTACTGTTAGCTAAGAGTAATTAATAGCTAAGATTTCCTTATTTGTTCATGCAGTCAGACATGTTACATTCGCTGACATTGTCACATTTTGTAAGTTGTCTTTTGGATCAAAATACAGATTAGTCATCAATAGTATAAAAAAACACTTTTATAATTGCAACCATCACTGTATTTACGATGTTTGGCAGCCATGTTGGATTTTTAGTTTCAGGTTGGAGTGGAATCTCCTGATTTTTAAAATCAAACTTTAAACTTCTGCGCAACGTTTCAGTTGATTTTTTTCACCACGTTGGGACTCTTAAATTAAGGATTCTCAGAATCAGCTTTTTGGACATGTTTGTGCGCAGAAACAAGGAATTTGACTTTGGTTCCAGTTTGCTCTCAATGTACATCTTAAATATAAATATATAATAATTGGTGGGAAATAAAACATTTTTTGTTGCTCTCAGTTGATAATTTGTAAATATAGCTTTTCATTTTCTTTTCTTTCTTCCAACAAAATAGGCTGACAAGATTGAATTAGTACAAATATGCATGGTATTGATCTGGACACTCTGGTACTGTTAAGTGTCCATCAGAGAGACACCCTGGGAGAAGAAACTGTCTAATTTTTGCAAAAAGCAGTCGGTAGCGACAACTCAAAAATAAAAGCCTAAACAGTTTGTGTCCAGGATAAGCGGGATCTGCAAAGATATTGCCGCCCCTTTTTCTTCACCCTGGACCTTTACACGTCCTGGGTGGAGGAAGGTCAGCCCTGAAGATCCTTTCTGCAGATCCGACATACATAAAATCTATGCCAAATTTAGTTTTTCATATTACCAAACCCAATAACAATGAATAAAAAATGTCCGGCGTCTCTGTCTTTCCAGGTTCTGAGTTATTTAGCCGTAACATAAGTTATAACGTGGCTCTCGAACACAAGATCTTAACTCTCCCTAAAGTAATTTTGATGAAATTTTGTACTCTTGCTTAAACTTTCCTCACTTTCCTCCTGATATTGCATCTTAAGCTGTTCTGGTAAGAAGTAATTTCAGTCCTCCAGCTAACTGACATTTCACCTTCAACCATCCAATCTGCTGCAGCTTCGTCAGCAGATTCTTTCAGCCCCTCAGCGTTCGCTTCGCATTTTAGCAGAAAATGTAATTTCTCTAGTGTCACAGTTGTTTATGTCCCATTTGCAAAACCTCTCCTGCACAACATTTTCATTCTTTCCGCTGTCAAATCTTTGCATTTTTGTGCAAATCTTAAAAACTCAGCAGAATTGTGATTTTATTTTTTTTATTTTTTGATCAGGTGTGGCGATATTCTTCCAGGTTTGCATCATAGTTTAGGTGTGAAGTACTCCCGCAGCAACAAGGTCATGGATTGAGTGGTTTGCAAACAAATCTTTTAGTCAATTACGTGCAGATATGCGTGTGTTTCATATCGTATGTTTGCATTTGCAGAGTTGAATAATCTGACGTGGTCAATGTGCAGATCATGTCTCTGGAAAACAGGCTTTCTTGCACATAAATGGATGTTTCTGACTTTAAAGCTAATGGTGTTGCATGTTTATTACTTTCCCCCCCTCAAACATTAAGGAGCTTCAAACGGCGCCTCTTCTCGGTGAGAGATTTGTGTTCTGGCCTCCTCTGGTTCCTCCTCCTCCTCCTCTTCCTCCTCCGTTTTCTTTTTTGATATTCAGAGAGTCGTGCTGCTTCTGCGCCAGACAAGTTCCTTAGATCAACTTTGTTTCTGTGACAAACTTTCTGGTGGCCGCTTCAGAAATGTGTGTGTTCGGTATCTTTGAGACTGTTTGCGATAACATAAAGCCATTAAAGATATTGAGCACTCAATGACTCCTGCAGAGCCAAGAGAAACTGCAGCCATCAGACGTAATGATCGAGCAGATGTTGATTGAAGACCTAATTTGACTTAAAGTCGATGAATTACTTCAAGCAGATCTGGCACCGAGACTTGAAACAAAGTGTCTCTGTTATCCTTATAGACTTGTCAGGATTCATGTGACTGGCCTGCAGCTGTGGCATCATCTCTTATTTACAACGTTGCTGCATAATGTGGCATGGAAATTAGGATGTACACGTAACCAGCAGTGAGGGATAGAAAACAAAGTTGGAAATCGATGTAAAATGAATTATTAAATATTTAACGATTGCGAGGAGTTTATGCATCTCTGTCTTAATGGGTTGAGACAAACAGGGAGGTCGATTGGCTTCTATCAAAGAAAACCGTCGCTTCCTCGGGTCCAGAGACCTGTGTTTGGTAGTGGGTTGGATGCAGTTAATCTTTTATTTATTTTTAAATTGTAATTGACTGGGAAGGTCAGTTGACAACGAGTTCTCCTTACAACCACGGCCTGGCCAAGAGGGCAGATACAAAGTGAGAATAAAAGAACCTGATGCATAAAAATAATATTCTGGTGCAGGACTTTATCCAAATGACATAATTTTATTTTCAGTAACAATAAAAAAATTGGGGAAAAGGTCAATTATGAAAGTTGTTACACTAGTTTTCTGTCCCAAAATAAGCCAAAACCTCTCTGGATTATTTTTTATCGGAGTTCCTTTAAAATGACCTGCAGTATGAAGGAAAAATTGTGATTAATAAATGTTTAAAATCATTATGAAAATACAAACAAAAAGACAAAACACAATGTAAAATCTAATTCTGATAAGATAATGTGATAGTTAACAAATTAAATATCTTCTTCTCTTAAATTGTTAGTCCAGCTGATGGCAGGTATGAAGGCAAAGCAGAAGAGCTAAACAAATAAAAGCATTATTGTATTATTTTCAGCAAGTTTTTCTCTTATTTTAAGTTAAATAAATGTTTAGTAGATTAGTATACTTCATTTAATATAACAGTTTTAGGTGTTCAGCACATGTCCAGACCAGGGAAGGGAGGAAACTAAACAGGTTTGAAATAAAAAACACACTAATGCAGATGTGCATCAGAATCGTTCTGTATGCACTCTGTACGTACAAAATTACAATAAAGTTGTCTAAGTCTAAGTCTAAATCTAAGCGAGTAAATGCATCATTTTGGGAAGAAGTTTCTGCATCTAGGTGGAATGAAGACAAGCAGGAAAGAGGTGTACATAACATAACAGCCCAGAGCCAAGGTTTGCAAGTTGCCAGGTTGAGTTTGGGGCCGTGTGCAAGAAATAAATGAATAACAGCAAAGCACCAGATAGGATTGTGTGAGAAATGTCAGTGAAAAATTTTCTTATTAGTTTTTAGAAACACAAAACCTCCGGGGAGAGGATGAGAAATAAGACGAGGGCGGCAGGAATTCACTCTGAAAGGTTATTAGAGCGCCGCAGAGGGAGCTGTTGAATATCTGATGGGGCGGCGGGGTTTTTAGGGGATATAACGCACAGCCGGGGCTGGAGATCGAGCAACTTAATGACATTCTGTATGTTCTAGTTGTTTTGTTTAGGAAGGGAGACCCTTTTAGGTGTGAACACAGTTTCTGAACCACGCTGTGGACCAGAAGGTGTTGGTAATACTCCGTTCAGCCGGACGCACACCCTGTTTGTGCTGAAATGTTCATTTCTAGACAAATTTAGATTTCTGGTCCCTCTAAAAAGAACCATCAGTCAAATATATATAAATATTTACACGTCTCCAGACTGTGAAAATGTCAGGAGGTCTAGCTTCAGCTGTAAAGTGAAGTTTCACTCAGTCACGGGGCTGAAAACACGCGCCTCTCGCTGAGCATCACAGGAATCTCTATTTCACTCGTTCAGATTTTCTTTCCCTCTCTGCTGAATTAAAAACCAACAACCTGTTTATTTTCATGAACCGTCATCACAAGCGTTTCCAGTAAAGCTTCAGGGCCAGATTAAAGATCTCGTTGGGCTGACTTAGTGCTCCTTTTGCACACATTTCTATCCTCGGTGTGTTATTGTAAAAGGTAAATCATGATGTAAATGTTTGTGTGTGTGAGAACATGCGCCGGTTTCTGTGCCGTGAAGCTAATTTAACAGAAAATAAGTCTGTTAGTTTTTTTTTCTGTGTTTGTTTGTCGTGTTCATGTTGTGCCGTTATTAAATGTTGGGAAGTAATAAAGTAAAGCCTGCTGCTTTAACACTTATTGCTACAGTCTCACTTGTCAGGAAAATTAGAGTTAACGATCGGCCTGCCAGGAGTTTTGATCTTATTCAAAAGCAGATTTTGTGAATTTTGCCTCAGCTGATTTGTTTTACTGATTTGTATTCCTGCCGTATCGTTTAAAAGCCGGTGAAATTTGTCGTCTGTATTTAACTCTTTAACTCTGTATTTAACAGCTTTTACAGCGCCCAGGGACCAATCTGGAGCTTGTTTAGGGACCCATGGTGGCAGTCTTTGGGATTTGAACCGGAAACTTGCAGTCTTCTCAGAACGCAAGTGTGGTTCTTTAACCACTGGGCCACCACTACCCCATAGTACACCAAAGTAATATAAAGTAACTGAATAAATAAGGAAAAAAAACATAGTTTATCATCACTGCCAAATATCGAAATCATCGTTAAGACCTAAAATCTTAAAGTGTTTGTGTTTTCAACCAAAACAAAAATCATTTTACTGTTTTAAAGCTTTAAATCATTACGCATTTCCATTATTGCAGACTTAGCCCTGTAACGAGCCATGCATTCAGGCGAGTTGCGTCCATGAGCTGCAGGAGAGTAGCTCTCCAGGACGGGACGTCTCTGTCCAAAGATTTATAGGATCCTTCAGAATCCCTTAAAGCAGTGAATCTCCACACTTATCTGAAGTTTCTAGATGTGTCTCTGCTCCACACGCCTGAATCAAGCCTTCATTCGCTCCTCAGCAGCCATCAACGGCTGCAGAAGCTCGTTAATCAGCCGTTCATTAAAACCAGGCGTGAGTCAGCAGGAAACCACCAGAAACAAGCAGGACAGCGACTTCTGGGGACCAGGATTGAGAAACGATGCCTTAAATTACACGCAAACATTTAGAAAGCTTAGAAACACTGCTGTTAATGTCAGGTGTTCAAATAAGAGAATATTTATTTACTAATTGATACATTTTTCCTGTTTTTTTTTTAATGTTGTAACTGTTAAAGCTGCAGGTTTTTCCTCTTTTCTTATATGCGTCTGTGTTCATCGTTCATGTGTGTTTGTGACTTCCTGTTTTCCTTGAATCTCGTAACGTTTGTTATTATGACAGCTGATTATTTGTTGCATTGTGATGGTGGAGGTTGAGACGATGGACGACGCGCTCTTATAGATCCTAGAACAGGGACAACACACACTGACCAAAGTCAAGTCTCTATAAGACGGAGAAATCTCAGGCTGTGTTAGACCTCGAGAGAAGTAAAATCTGACGCGTTGATCAACGGCGGGTTCTCCACGATCTGACATGTTCAGCTTGATCCTGTTCTAGTAAGGCTTTAAGCAGAATGAGAAACTAAACATAAGCATTAAAAAGAAGAAAAAAAACTAGAGATAATCATGTCATTATCCAGAGAAGACAATGGAAAATAAAACATTTGAATATGTCCACTCTCGGCTTCCGTACTTTTTGAGATCTCGTTCGTTTTAAAATTTCAATATCTTGCCCCGCCCTAACTGTGATGAACCTAATTTTTGGATAATAAGTTTAATTTCATGAGTCACAGTGAGGCTGAGTTCCTGTCAGAACGCACTTAAACCTCTCTGACAGCATGAATCTGGCTTAAGAGATCTCAAACAACAGATGAGAAAATAAGTCGGTGACGTAGTCAGTCCTGTAAGGCTAAGGTTTTGGAACACCAGCAAAACACAGAGAGAAATTCATCCATAAATGGAGAAAACCTGAAATAGTGGAGAATTTTTTTGCACTTTTTGAATTGAGAAAGCTTCCTGGAGAGGAAGCGAAACGTCTTCAACTACGGAAAACAAGTCCAGTTGCTTTGTTTTTTACTTTTTTTTGGAATGACCATGACCTGGATGACTGAGAACCTTCACCAGCAATAGTGGAGAACGTTCTGAGGAGTCAACGGCTCATCTCGGAGGTCACGGAAAAAAACAGCTAAAGAACCACAGATTTTGTTCACAGCTGAGTTCACGGCTCAAAAACTAGGGGAAAAAAAAGGCCTCCGTGAGAAATTTCTGAGTCTAAAACTGCTGCAGACCCAAAAAGACATTTTAACGACCCCAAAGAGAAATTATTCTGTGGACCGACAAGACAAACGTGGAATTTTCTAGCATAAAACTAACATCTCTGAAACCGGCCGTCCTACAGACAGTCCAGCACGGTGGTGGCAGTGTGATGGTCTGGTGCTGCGCTGCTGCTTCAGCGCCGTGGGAACTCGCTGATGGTGCCATAAGCTCTAGTCTGAAGGAGAACGTTGGGTCGGTGCGTGGCAATTATATAAAGAACACCAGCAAGTGCGCTTTTTAAATTCCTCATTGTTCTGGAGTGGCCTAGTCAAAGTCCAGGCCTAAATTGGGTTGAAATATCGTGGCTTCTTCTGTAAAAGTGGGACAAAGTCCTTTCACGGCGACCTAAACGACTCGTCAGCAGCTATAATGCGGTTATTAGACTCAGGAGGCGATTATGTTGCCAGGTTTGTTCTCTTGATGAGCAGAATCCTTTGAAAGCTGCTTCTTGTTTTTACTTTTACTTTTACTTCCATCTGGTTTCAATCTTACTTTAATGTTTCAGAACAAATATTTGAGTTTTGTTTCCTCCTGGCGAGAGCGAACATCTCTGAAGCAGGGCAGCCTCCTCTCAGCCTCCTCTCAGCCTCCACAGATCTCTGTGAGCTGGATGTGGTCGGTGTGTGGGTGTTCTCCGTGTTCTCTGTGTTCTCCGTGTTCTCCGTGTTCTCCATGTTCTCCGTGTTCTCCGTGTTCTTTGATGACCGGCTGTGACTGAAACCCTCAGCTGTTGGGATGCTACGCTGCCGTGGAGTGGAACCCACTCATGCTGTGGGGATGTGTGTGTTTGTGGGTGCAGGTGGTCCATGACGCGTACATCAGGTTCACCGAGGAGTCGCTGGCGCAGTCGGTGTGTGACCAGCCGTCAGAGGCCACCGAGGTCACCATCAAGGTAAGAGAAAAAATAATATAAAGCTTTAGATTGACGGTAAAAGAAACGTTTGATGGTCTGTGAATGTTTGCTGTTTATTATGTTTTACATTTCTGCCGCTTTAAGGTTTTCTTCTTGGATTATTTTTGACATTTTCTTCTGTAAAACGTTCTTTTTCAAACTTAGAACCAATTCTTTGCAGTTTTTCTGTTTTTCTGTCCATCCATCTTTATTTTCCATTAACTTTCCTACAAACTTCTTGGTTTTGTTTCTCTTTCTTTTACTCTTTTTTAATCGTCTCTTTTTTTAAGACTTTCCAGTTAGATGATTGTTGGTTTTTATGTGGTTTGGCTTTCCTGTCCTAGTCCTAGTTTAGTTTTTACTAGTTAGTCATTTGGTTGATAAGGACCTTTGTTGTTTATTTGTTTCATGTTTATTTCACTCGTTTGGTTTATTGTACAATATTTTATCTATTTTTTAGCAGCAGTTAATAATTTTTTTTATTCATTTATTAGTTTTCTTTAGAGGTGCTTGATAAATTTTCTTTTTTCTTTTTATTGCTAACCGGTCAATTCCAATGAGTGCTGCTGTCAAAGTCACATCTCCACTGTATGATAATAAATAAATACATTTCTATGATAAAAAATCAATATGTTTCTATGACAATAAAGCAATAAGTTTTTATGATGAAAAATCAATGTTTCTATGATAATAAATCAATAATTTTTTATTAGATCACTTTAATCAGTTTCTGTCTTTGTGTGAAGATTAATTTAACTTTATTGTTAATGTTTTGCCCAGTAGCACTAGTATCACCCTCTTTACACACCCATTCAATATATTATAATTAATAAAAAATTAATTTATTTGAGTAACTTCACTAAATGAGGTGTTACATAGACTGATTAAACATAGACTGATATTTTCAAGCCTTTATTTATGCTAATTATGATGATTTTATGCTTACAGCTGATGAAAACTTAGATTACTACATCAGACAAATAATCATTTTTAATATATTAAAGTGGAAAACTATGTTTAAGACCTAATTATGGGTTATTAATTTAAAAAAATTCTAAGCGAGCCTCTCTGGAACAACTATCATTTTATTGAACATAAAGATTTAAGGTGACCAAACATCTTCCTCGCCACAGAGAGTCATCTCTCTCCATCTAACTCTGATCTTCTGCATCTTCTTCTCTCACACCAACAACCTTCACGTCCTCTAGGCCTCCCGCCTAAATAATCACATTTTTATCGCACAAAACTTTAATCCCAAACTTTTAAAGCTGCAAAATTAGGGAGTAAATGCATATGAATGTCAGCGCCTCGTAACCGCAGCATGAAACGATCTGATTCTAAATTACCTTTATGTGCGTCGTTATATTAATGTGTTGCAGGTGTTTTGTTTTAGTCTAATCTTTAAGCTTAATAATGTGAGAACAAACCTAAACGGTCAATTAAAAGCGGCTAACAGCCCAAACTGAACATGTGTCTAAACGTAACCGTCCGTGACATGAAGGCAGTAAAACTGAATAAAATACCGCCGCATTTATTTCTAATTGTGCACCGAGGTTAATGAAATTATTAAAGAATGTTTCTCTTTTGTTTTTGAGTAGATGTTTTAGAAAATTTAAAAGCACAGTGAGGAATTGTTAGTCTGTCTCACTAGCTTCTTTAAACTTAAATTGTAGGAAAAGCTTGAAAATCTGTAAAAGCATACACAAAGAGAAATGTCCTCTAAATAATTATTAACATTAAGGATCACATGACACCGGATGTTGAGCTAATGGAGCAATATTTATCATAAATAAGTTATTATACCAAAGTATAAGTGTTTAAATGATTATTTCTATCATTAAAGTTGTGTTTTATGATGAGAAGCGGCTGCTGCTGAGTTTCTCAGAGGTGCGTCCTCCTGAAGTATATCAATTAAAATCCAATAAAAGGCCGGAGCGTCAGGAATGGTCACTGGGATTAGTCAGCAGAAACCGCCGGCAACAAAATGCCACCAAAGTGCCGATCGTAATTAAAAAGCAATCAACCTCAGACGCTGCTCTCAGCAGTGAAGTGGATTAAAGTTTATAGCAGGGACCTTTTGTGGGGCTGAAGGAGGCGCGGCGAGCGGGGAGCGGTCAGGGTTCAGGGAGCTTTCTGCGTCGGCTGATTGGAGTCACCGTGCTCCATCTTTGAGGATCAGACGGAAACTACAGTTTCTTCCTCTGATTCTGGTTCACTTATGAATCACAAATCGCCTCAGTGACTGTTTTACGCTTCAACTTATTTACATTTAGCAGGACATGTTAGAGGGAGGATCGTTCCTGAAAGGGGAAAAAAACATTTTTATGCTGATTTAATATGAGATTTTCTTCACTAAACTGTTTTTCTGTTTGATTTACATGACTAAGTTTGACCTGTCCAGAAGTCCAGATGTTTACATACCCTGAATAGAAAAGACACATTTTCTTTCCTTCTATGTCTGAAAAAAAAAACTAAACTTGTTTGAAGATTTTGTGAGATTCCCGAATGAAATGAAAGAGAACAATTTTCTTATTTAACTTTTTTTCAGATTCTGAATATATATTCTGAATATAATATAATATGATTCCAGCAGTCAAAGAAGAAACAACACATTTGTGTAAATTTAGTTTTTTTTAATCCTTTATTTCTCCCTACACTCTGGTTTTTTTTCTTTTTTTTCTTTCTTTTTTTCCCTTTTCTCCCTTTTTTTCCCCTTTTTTCTCTTTTCTTTTTTCTCCATTTTCCCCCTTTTTCCCTTTTTTCTTTTTTCCCTTTTTTTCTTTTTTTCTCCCTTTTTTTCCTTTTTTTTCTTTTCTCTCTTTTTCTCCATTTTTTTCCTTTTTTTCCCCTCCACTCTAGTTTTTCATGAAGATATCGACCCTGGAGGTGTGAGTTTGTGTAAACCTGTAATTTCACTGAACCAAGCATTGATTTACTGCTTTTTCTCACATGATAGGATGGTGGTTAACCCTGGTATTACTTTTAATTTGAGGGAACAAATTGTTATGGATGATAATTTTATATCTTTAAAAAAACGAGATTTAGAAACACAGTAAAAGAACGTAGCGTTACAGGGAAAGGTGTACAATTATGGAATAATATCAACAAAGAAATTAAAGAAACAAGGCCACTTAAAGTATTTAAAAAAATAATAAATTAAATTAAGTGTATTGAGTAAATATGAAATTATGGAATAATTAAATGGTTTGTGACCAAGTTGATGATCAATAATAATAATATTATATTATTAAGAGAAATTTAGCATTTTAGCATTTGATTCTTTTCTATATAATGTTCCTTGAAGAGGAAATATTTTTGTGTTTTACATGTTTTCTTTTGTTTATGTGTAAAGAACTATGAGTTGAGTTTGAATTATGCTACATAATATTTTTTGAATACTGTAAAATGTAATTACAGCTAATATGGATAACTGAGACAAGATGGATGGAAATACTGTAAAAAAAGATGAAGTAACAGAACTGATGCACAATTATTGTAAGATAAGGGTCAGACACTGTAAGATTGCTCCTTTTCATTCACAATGCATCGATTTGCTAGTGTTGCGTGTATGAATTCTAAAGTTATTTTTGAATGGAATAAAAAAATAAATATTGGTTGTATTGGTTTTTATCCCCTCTTAATACTTTCTTCTTCTTCTTCTTCCTCACAGGGCCTGGAGGTGTCCAAACCAGGCCGCTACCAGACGCTCCCCTCGGACAGCTTTCTGGAAATGAGTGACTCTGGCGTGGAGTTCACCCACTCTGGCCTCCACCTGGACAGCGACACCGAGGCCGTGATGACCTACGCCTCCCACAAGCCCCTCCTGAACGCCGCCTCGCCGCCCGCCGTCACAGAAGCCGTGCTCTCCGACAGCCTGGAGGCCCACGCCGCCCCCGACGGAGACCTCAGCGCCGTGCGAACCCCGGACTCTGTCATGAGCGCCAGCCCCGCCTCCAACCCTCGCTCGGCCTCGGCCGCCACCCCCGACGGCAGCCTGCAAGGCGCCGCGTCCCCGGCCACGCCCTCCAGGGGCTCCGCGGAGACCGACCCGGCCCAGACGGAGGCGGAGGGAGAGGAGGCCGCCCAGAAGGAGTAACCAGGAAGTACCAGAGCGCCTCCGGAAGCTTTAAACGATCTAAACACGGACGAATCCTTTATCCGTCCTCCTGAAACATCAAATATAAAATATACAGAGGATGGCCGTAGATGTGCACAACACACACGTCAAATTCACAAATGCACAAAAAAATAAGAAAAAGAAAACACCAACATGGCCGCCTATCAAAAGAACAAAGCAATCCAGTGCATGAAGTTCAGGAAGAGATAAAAGAAAAAGTCTTAGGGTCAGATCTAGACCGTTAGCGTAGACCACATGCATGCGTTAGGAAATAAAAACACTCCCCGCACTTCTATCCAATCCTTTGCGTTCATGTCAAACCGGTTCAGTAACAGGAAAACGACAAGCGTCTGAGGCTACCGTCAGCTTTCAGTGAATCCTAGCTCCAAACGGCAAAGAGTTTTTCCTCTGAAGCAGCTTTGTCTGCCGCCTCAGAGAATCACGCCGATGATTGCATTTCAAGGCCGCTCCCACTCGCTCTGTTATTAACAGGACAAGCATGTCAGAGAAACATCCCCGCATCTCCGCTCGAAACTGCTGCTTTCAGCATCCGCTCGCCGGGATTAGCTACTCGAGGTGTTATTTCTGGAAAAAAAGAAAAAAGGAGAGGAGAGAAGAGACACCCTGCGAGATGAAACCGGTTCAAGTAGACTGAGCAGCAACACCTCTCTGCCGCTTGTTTCAAATATTGAGTGTCAAATCGGCAACATTTGAAGGATTCGTCTGGAGAAGCCTGTCAAGACGTCCGCTTTATCTCACTCAACACCTTGTCAGAAGCATCTTCATCCCCTGTTTTTGTTTTTTTTCCGGCTCCTGCTGGAGTTTGCATTCGCCCGGTTCTGGGAAAGGGAAAATTCAGGAAAAAAAACAAAACCCAGAGTGACATTTCTGTGACTTTCGGCGCAGCTCTTCAGAGCATAATTGGATTCCTGGTTTCTTTGCAGACAGACCAATTCACGGACGCCGTGGAGTGAGGGCCGGTGATAAAAGAGATGAAAGGGGGGGGGGGGGGGGGGGGGATTCGGGGAACAGATGAATGACATCCACGATTCAAAGCCCATTTTCATCTGGGCCCAGAACCCAACCTCACAGAGCTCTCATTATTGTAGCGCGGTTGTTTGGCAAAATGAAGTGAGTGGAGAGATAAAGTGGGTTCGGGGTGTGATAACGATCCAGCATTCAGCTTCAATAAAACGAGCGCTTATCAGAGACGTCGGTGTGTGGAGGAGCGGGGCGGCGGCGTTTCATGCCATTCAGCCCACGCTGTCAGACGCCGGATAGAGACGCGCCTCTGTCTGGCAGACTGGCTCTGCGGGTGAAAACCTTGAATTAAGGTTAAAGTTATTATAAAAACCATGCTCCCCAACAGTCGACCCACTTCTGTGAAGCCTATTCCAACATATAATTGGTGTAAACACCGATAGAAGTAACAGCTTCTCAACGGCTGCAGAAAAAACACTGTAAACTGTAAAATTAACAAAATAACATTTCAATTTTATTCATTTCACCCCCGACTATGAGTGTGAACAACTTCTCCAAACTACCTCCGTTTACATACAGGTTTGAAACGAAAGAAGAATTTTATATGTATTTGAAAAGAAAAACGGTTAAGTGAGTTAAGCTTCGAAGAAAAGTTGTGCAGAAAGTTGTTTATTGGTGTCTAAATTATCAAATGGGCTAAACAAACCTTTCAACATCTGCCGTCTTTGTCAAAGCTGAACGTACGACTAATAGGCTACAATAAAAGTCTGATTTTAAATATAAATTCAGGACTAAATAAAGACAAGCACTGGTTGACATCAACAAAACGTGTTGTTCTCAGGCTTAATTACATCAATTCAGACCAAAACATTGCAGTTCTACTTTCTATAAACTACAACTGAGTGAGTTCAATGTAAAAAGGAAGAATTGAAACGCACGATATGTCCCTGTAAATATTTTAGTAATAAATGTACCAGTACTGGTAATAAAGGGTTTATTACCACTTATTAGCGCTACAAAATGTTTGCACCTGAATTGATTGTCGGATCTATCTGACTTTAGTGTTTAAACCTATATAAATAGAAATATTTTTATTGTTTTGACTAGTATTGCTCATAATAATTGACCTGCTCACTGACCATCTGCAACCAGAACGCGTTAAAGTTGGACGTGGTTTCACAACCAGATCCAACGTCTCAGCAAAATGGAAAGCAGCCCAAACTCTCACAGACCTTTTCAACTACATTTGACTAATTATACTTTTTTTGCTGTGAAAAGAAAAAAGCAAATTCAGGTCACAGGGAACCAATTCCCACCTCTAAACGAGAGCGAGACGTCACACACTGCTGAGAAAACGCCCCGGCCTCCACTGAGCGCTCTGTTTTTAAAGAAGCATGGCGGCTGCATCCATCACATCCTCTGACACATGCAGGCCACAACAGCCCCCCCGGGTCCCAGCAGTCTCATTTATTCCTCCGCCTCACCGTCACCACTGGCCTCTGTTAGCAGCATGGCTACCTGGAGCAGTCGCTGGGCTGACGTCGGCCTGGACGGACGGCAACATTTACCCAAAAGCGGCAACGCAGGTTTCACTATCAGAGGAGAAAAGCACAAATTTAGCATGTGATTGTTTTTCTATATGAATAAGGTTCACCTTTTTATCCATTAGGGTGGAGCTTTTGTAAATACAGTTTAATTATCGGCAAAAAAAAAAAACAGACTAGGATTAGTTAATTGAATCATTGTGTGTAAAATGACTTGCATATCCAACTCAAATGGAGGGAAATAACTCATTTAAAGGTGTTTTTTTAAAAGCGAATGCTTAAAAAATGGACTCTGTAGATCTGTAAATATCAGCTTGGTGTAAATGAGCTATGATAGATCAACTCGGTGGACTAATAACAGGGTAAGCACTGAATATTTAATATAAAACGATGCTCCGAGTGGCCCTCGTTCTGCAGGAAAACCCAGACGTAGCACACCAGAACACAGGCCCCGCTGTTAGCCGTCTGTTTCCGCTGCTGTAAATATGAAAATATGTGATCTGCATGTGGATAGAATACTTATACGTTTTCTTACTACAAGGCTTATGCAAGATTTTCTTCTTCTTTTTTACTGCATTGATCCTTAAACCCCTACAGTAGGTGCGAAAACTTTGCCTTCAGGTAGGAAGTCCCTGGTGTTTACACGTTGGAGCCTCGTCGATGCCGCGTGAAATCCTTTCATCAAAGTTGGCCTCGGCGGGGGGGGGGGGGGGGGGGGGGGGGGGGGGTGTCTGTGTCTGCAGGGCGCGCTGACACTTCAGAGGCGCTGAGGGTTTAAGCAGGTGCAGCCAGATTCAGGCTGCGCCTCAAAGGCAACGGCTGGCATACAGAAAGCTGAAGCAGGAGTAAAAGTTTACTCTGAAAATGTTTATTAGACGAACAAAACAAAGTTTTTTCATGGGATCACATCTATTTTAGAAGAATAAAATGTCTTCTTTGATTTGGTTTTATTGTTGCAAACGAGCAAAGGGTTAAGAGGGAAGCACTTTTTGCCTTGTTCATCTTTAGAATACAATAGAATAGAATAAAATATAATAAAATGTATGCTTAACACCAACATACAGTTAACAAAACAGGAATTTGTTGTGTAAATGCACACAAACAGCAGATATCGTTTACGTCACCCAGCAGCATCTCCCCTTTTTTTTGCATCTATACTTTCTTATTTAGCCGTTTTTAAACAAAAAACCCCCAACAGATGAGTTTTAAACACCCTAAAATGTCTCCGCTAATTAAACCAGAGTTTTTTTTTTATAGTTTTAAAAACATGTTCCCCTTTAAAATGTTTTAATACGTAATCTTTAAAGTCTCTACCCAGATACACTTAAAAAGTATTAAATCTAAACAAACGTGACGTCAAGAAGGCAACAAGATTAATGTGCAGCAGCTTTTTATGTCCAGTTTTTATCTGATCATCTGCACCAGGCTGCAGGATTTCTCTGGCTCCCTCAGGCCGACTGCGGGCAGCAAACGATTTTTCCAACCACCCCGGCTGTGCAGGAGCATATGGCGGCTTTTGGCTGCTGCAGACTGGGGAAAAAAAGCAGGAACCAAAAAACAACACATGCCTCTTTAAATTATGCAGAAGCCTAAAGCCACGAACAGTTGTAAATCGGTTGTGGTTTCACCACTAGAGGGAGCTCTTAGAAGGTTAAGTTTCATCTAAAGTAGGTTTTAAAAGAAGCGGAGGCCTCACCGCCTCAGAGATAGATAAGCAGAGGTCAGGTTTAACATTATGACCTCTGATCATCTCTTCATCAGGGCACCTGCTCGTTGTTAGGATCTATTAGTTAGTCAGTGTGTGGTCAGCAGAGAAAATCGTGGGAATTTAAGCGGGTTTTGTGGGAGGCGAACTGTGATGGATGGATATTTGAGGTGTGCTCCTGGTCTGCAGAGGTGGAATCTGTCAGAAGTGGTGGGAAGGAAGGAGCGGGTCTGGTCTTAGAATCATGTTTTTATTATTATTCCTGCTTACCTGGTCAATGCATGGGAGCAGGATGCTCTGTGGGAAGGAGGCAAGCTGGCAGAGGGATGCTGATGGTTGGGTTAAAAACACGTTTGGAGGGGCATAGATGAAGATTTAAGGAGGTCGACTTCTCATCTGTGGGATGTTCTGGACAGACAGGTCCGATCCACCGAGGCCCAGCCTCTCAGCTTAAAGGCTCTGCTTGGTGCCAGAGACCACCGTCCATGTTCAGATTGTCTGGTGGGGTCTAGTTCCTGTCATGGCAGCACCAGGAGGACCCATAAACCACCTGGTCATAATGTTATGCCTGACGGGTGTGAATTACTTTGTTTCTGTAGAAGTTTGTGTTGCAGAAGAAGAAGTTGTTTGTGTTTCTACAAAGGCAAAAGAATCGAGCAGACCTTCAAAATGCAGATTAACGGTAACATGGAAGCTATTAAGCTGCACGATAAACTGCTCCGACTTTTCTTCGCCTCATTAAGGTCCGATAAAGAGCCGGTGGCTTAGAAGAGCGTCTGGACTCCATAAACGTCCACAAGTAGAATCCTAAAGTGTGCTGGACTCCAGGTTTGCTTACTTCTCTACGGTGAGGGTGCGATACGGCCTTCCCAGATGTGCATGTTCATGTTTATGATGCCATGCTGATAACTAATTACCAAACATTTCAGAGAATGCGTCCAGACCAGATCGTCTATGTTGTTACTTTTCCTCAACAGGACAATGAAACAAATTCAGCAAGCTGTTTTTAAAGATGCTTCCCTCTTGATCCTTTTTGGTTTGGCTAAATTATTGGATTATAATATTAGCAAATAGGAAAAGCTGCTTAGAAAACATGACTGTGGTTGGATTAACTAAAAAAAAACTGCATAAATCAGGGACAACAGGAGTCAGTCATCTGAAGACATGAAGAACGGAGGTGTTTTCCTCCACTTTCCTTCATTCTGTCTCTGGGCTATTTGCACATAAATGCCTCATGTGTGCAGAAACGTTCCCCGTCTGCATACTGGCTGATGGGTTAAAGCTGATCTGAGCTCTTCTTTCTCTCCATCTTCATATTCTGAAGGGTTGCTAAAAGCTGTTTTCACTCCTAATTCTGTAGAGCACCACACTTAGAAACATGTCTGCCTTTTTAAAGTGAAGATGAAACATTTAATCATTAACAAAAAGTAAGAAAAACTGCTGATTCTGGGGCCCCTTTAAAGCTTGACGAGGTGAACGTGGAGCCTAACGACTGTAAATTCAGGCAATCACAGCCGAAGGCGGCTCCGTGAGAGGATTTCACCCTCGCTCTCGTGTTTTCTGTTTCATTACGAGTCTGAGCTGTAGTCCAGAAAGCTCCACGGAGCAGAAGTGCTGGTCCATGCTCCGGCAGAGGGAGTGCTAATAAAATGCTCCTCCAGCCGTGATTCCCTCTAATCTTAATCTGTCGTTCTCTGAGATGCCACCGGAAATGATGGAAAAGCGGGAATCGGTGTCTGCAGCGTGTGGCTGTTGGCTAATCTCTTCAAACCCAACTAGAGGTTAACTTTAGCTTAAAACGGAGCCGTCCGACTCTGGGATCAGGTTCTTTCCCTTTCACCCGAGCTTGAATCAACATCTCTTTTGATTCACAACAGATAATTGGAGAAACTATTTATCTTTGTGACAGTGAGCTCATTCTGGAGCAAAGTGTTTTATAGCGACTACTCCGAGCTCTTCTCCTGATTGATCCCTCGTCTCCAAACTCGTTTTCTAGCCTCATCTTCATCCTCACGGCACCAGAGAATGTTTTTATACCTCAAGACAAAAAAGAAAAGCTGAAATTATTTTGATATGAGTTGTGTTGAAAGCAACGACGTCATCCCGTAGTTTAATAGAGTCACCATGCGTCTGAATGAATGAACATTTAGGCGTTTTTTTCTAGTGTTACATTTAGACTGTGGCTGTGTTTAATATTCCTGCTTACTCTAATATCCTAGCCTAACCCTGCTGTCCTGTGTGTATGTGAAGTTAGAGTAGCTGCAGCATGCTGGCCTGTAGATTGCTTGCAGGATGATGAGCCTGAAAGCCAACAATGATCACATGAAATGCACCTTTTTTTTTGTTTTTTGTACAATTGTTCCTGATCTCTGGTTTCCCATCAGCCTCCTGAGGCTGAGATTCTCTGTTTCCCTGCTGGGACTCAGCAGCAGCGAAAAGGGAAACTGGAGGATTTTATTTCTCATTTGTATAAAGTATAAATTAAACAGCTTTTTTTTGTTGTTTTAATTTTAATTTTTTCTTTTTTGCTTTTCACTGCTGTGCAACCTGAAATGGAAGATAATTATATGTATTCTGAAAGCAGAAGACCTCCTGTCATCTTTGCTTTTGTGCTTTTTTAAATTTTTGTTTTGTTGTCTGGGTTGAAAATATGAATATAAGTGGATAACATTTAGAAAAAGCGTTTCAAACACGACCCTGCCTCGCATTCACTGATGATTTTATCTATTTTTATTACACTCAGTTAATGTGTTTTTTCCCCTGTTTTAATGGAATGTTATTGTTCTGTTTTTATTGTGCAGCAGTTTGGGTTAACTCGCCGTGTTCTCATTAAATCAGAACCGCGTCAGTTTTGACCTTCAGACAGAAACTAAAAGCTTTTGAAGCAGAGTTTATTTTTATTTATTTTTTAGAAACCAGATTGGCTGACAACTGCAAAAAGCTTCCCCAGAATGTAAGATTCTCTGTAATGGGTCGTATGGGCAGTTGCCCAGGGTGGCTTCACAGAGGGGGAGGCAAGAGCACAAGGTGAAAGAAATTACATTTTCTGTACGTTGCCCCATGACCAAGTTTTCTACAGCTTTTATGCATAAACTGTCAGTGAAGAGTTGGTGCTCCTGTGTGTTGAACGATGCCCCTGCTTGCTGCTGGGAAAATGCCGACTACCGTATTTTTCAGACAATAAGTCACAGTTTTGTTTCGTAGTTTGGCCGATTCTGAGACTTATATATAGCAAATTTAAATGGTAAATCATCTTGACCAGCATGAACCAAGGAGTAAACATTACTGTCTATAGTATATATATTCATTGTATCATGATGGAGGAAAAAAGCTTAGCGTAACGCTGTCCAGACGTAGCAGAAGAGCTGAGCTGAACGCTCCTTCCCCGCCCCCCGTCGGCGTTGCAATCACGTAAAACAAACCAACCCCCAGACAGAGATTATAAACAAAATCAGACACATCCCCGGTTTTCATTAGAGAAATCTGGTCACCTTAACTTAAAAATGTATTAAAACATTAACTTATAGACAACAAACACTGAATACATGTACATATGTTGTTTCTTTGTTCCAGTCTGCATTCATGCAGCAGAGCGTTGATTGTTGCAGCTCAGATAACCCAGACAGGGACAGAACCTGTTAACGGGCTAGCCATGAAGCTAATAGCAGCTAGCGCTAGCTACAGCTCTGTTATCCGGGCGGGTTACAACTTTGCTGATACGTTTAGTCCGATGCGACTTATATATGTCGTTTCCTCTTTATGACGCATTTTTTGACTGATGTGACTTCCATTCCGGAGCGACTTATAGTCCGAAAAATATGATAAATTAGATCGCTTTGCTTTTTCCTGCCTCTGCAGAAGCTAAGATGATTTCCCTGTTTTTTTATTGGGTGGGTGGCAGACAGAGACGCTGTCCCAGGGTTTCATCCTGCACAGCTCTGGACCTCCATGAAAGTCAACAGTCCAGATGGTTTCTTGTGAATCACGGAAAGACATAACCATTTTGCTAAATTAATAGCATTTGCAGTTTGTTTAAAATCGTTATTGTTATTATCATCACCTGCATGTTCGAACCTTTCACCTCTACAGAACCATTCACCTTTATTAACACCACTGGTAAAGGCTAAATTCATTTTCCACTGCAGAAGCACGGTCTCATTCTGCATGATACCATCTATTTTGTGACATGCATTGGTCCATTTTTTTTAATTTTTTTTATTAATTCAGTCAATCATCAGATAATTTGTTGTCAACACTGCAGACAACATGACAAACAATAACCGTTCAGAAATAAAACGCCCCCACAACGTGATGCTCCCAAAATTATCATTGGATGGTGATTTCAGGCTTAAAAGCTTTCCCTCTTTTTCCTCCAATTGTAATGATGGTCATTTTAGCCACAGGACATGTCGGAAAATATGAAAGTCTTTGTGCCTGAATCCATTTCCAAAGTGTAATCTGACTTTTTATGCTACTTTTGGTGGAAATGCTTCTTCCTGTCAGAGGAGGTCCACAAATCTTCCTCATATGTCGGGTAATTTATTTCTGGATGATCTGACACAAGGAAGCAGCGTGTTTGAGGTTTTTGCTTTTAAATGCATTCACAGACGTGGCCTGATTTTAATCAGAGGCTTAATGCCAAAACACACCGGATCAGATTTGCCATCCGATCCGACAGAAAATCGTGATTTTTCTAGAACCTCATAATCAATTGGGCGGAAAAGTCGTGAGTCAGACAGGAAGTAAAACACGGTGGAAAAGTAAAACATCCACCTTGGGGAACATTTCAAAGTAAAATCTTTAACCTTCAACGGAAATAGTAGGAAAGAAACTAAGAAGTGAAACAGCCTTGTTCAGGCAGCAACTGCAGCTTTATGCTTGCTGCCACTAGGGGGCGCCCAGGAGGTCAGAGATTACCACAATACAATAAACTGCTTGACCATAAATTCGTCCTCAATTACTTGCCTGCTGATAGATTTTTAAGTCTGGTCTAGTCCAAGCTTCTTTATCTGCTTTCATTTCCCTCAGTGAAAGCCGTGTCTCTGAATAAATGACAACATTTTCTTCTGCTGCTCCGTTTTCTTCTCGTTCACCTTAACTGTTAAAAAAGCGTTTGCATCCGCATGTTTGAGTCACATTCACACATCAAATTGACGGGGGTGTGACTTTGATTGCCAGGTATGATGAGTTAATCTGATTGGAGGAGGAATGACACAAAAAGCGGTGATTGACAACAGCCCGCTGCCCCCTGAAAAAATCTTTATGTAACCAATCAGAGACCAGCATTATGTCACATGGAAGTCAAAAGTTTAAAAACATACGTACACGCTTAACTGGCTGGCACCCTTCATCATAAAAAAACAAACATTTGAACTTAGATTTACACACTAAAAAAACTAAATACCTCAAATAAAGCCAAAATCGGACGAGAAAACTGAAAAATCCTTTTATTTCATAATTTATGTTTACTGATTTTATGCTTGTTTTCTGCTATTTTGATGAGGGTGGCGCCCCCTATTGACCCGCTAAGGTCTCAGCTGACAAAAAAAACCCAGGACACTGCAAGAAAAATTAGTTACTGCCATCTGTTCGTATCTTATGGTCATATTCCATCATTAGTTGATACGTAGTCTCTGCTAAAATGACAAAACTAAAAATGTTCAGACACTATAAATTAACCAATAAAAAGCTAAAAGACCAACATCTGTACAAAACTGAACAGGATTACCGTCTTTTGTTTGATATGTCCAGCTTTTATTTTTTTAGAATGATACCTTTTTTAAATTAAATTCACATTCATGTTTTATGTTTATTTACTCTGTTTTAACTCTTTATGTGTTAAATTCAGTTCATACTGCAACTGTTCTCCTTTAATGCTGAATCCAGACTCAGGCTGATTTTTTTAAGATGTCTCAAAATTTTCTCACAAATTTAAAGCTTAGATTCCAGAATAGTTATTTATTTTTATCTGTGTTAAACACTAATTTCATGTTTAATGCTGTAGCATTAATGTGTTTCATTAATGAGCGCCAGAAAAAAAGGGAGCTAAATGCAAAAGGTTATAACACTTCAGATTTTCATTTGGAATAAATGTTTAAAACTGTGTTGTTTTCCTTCCACTTTGTAGTCATTCACTTTAGTTTGTGTTAATTTATTCTATTAAATTCCTATAAAATATACCAGTGTTTGTCAATGGCTGATCGCATGAATATTAAAAGATTTGTAAGACACCTTGTTAAAGGTTAATTATTTTATCTTTAAAGAGGAAATCAGAGAGTCGGGCCAATTATTTCGGAGAAGTCAAGGCCAATATAACTTCCAAATTTATACAACTGTTGTTTCTTATATTGTATTTTGTTTCAAATTGTGTTTGAAAAGTTTCTTAAGAAACTGAAATAACAAAAGAGGTGGTAAAAAGGTTTAGATGTGATCAGAGAATTGTTAAATATGAAGATGTATAAAGAGTGTTTTGTACCGTTGAATTTAGCATTTTTGGACAACAGATTAAACTCTTTACACTAAAAAAGTGTTTGATTATTAGCAAATATATTATCAGTACTTAAATCACCAGTTAATTAAACCATGGACTAAATGTTGCATGCATTTATTTGACAAAGCAGCTTTACTGTTATTGAACATCAAAACAAAACCTTTATATTTATCAAGACATTGGATGTTTGGGTTGATGCATATGAAAAATAAAACCTGACATTTTGTTTACATTTATTAAAACACAATAAAAATTGTTTCTTTCATTGCATCATTTTTGGCTGTCGCTCTGTTTTTGTATGCAATCGTTACATCTTGCTTGTATTCTTGTTTAAAACAAACGAAAAGACTCAAATCCAAGAGTTTGTTCCTCTTTTTCTCTCCACAGATGATATTTATTGACTTCAACAATACTTCAGGGTCGTTCCACATGCAAGCCTTGTCTGCTTGAGCAATAAATAACTGCTTGTTTATATAAAGAATAAAACCTTTCGGCATCCTGAACACAGTTTTATAAAGCTTCTTTTTTTTCCTCTCTCCCTGTGTTGTATGAATAAAACCAATTAAATGAATTTTCCAACCAAGAGCAAATCAAAGGGTTTATTTTCTGTCACTGCTTATTTGTGGGAATCGCTTCTTCTCAAACGTTGAAGCCCAAATATTTTCCAATGAGCCGAACAAAAGGATCAGCCTCCAGACTGAATAAACCTGTGAACAAAGAAGCTTCTCTCTTCTAAATATTGAACTCCATGAATTTATCTGGAAAATACAATAAGCCAGAGAGAAAAGTTACTAAAATGTTTTTTTTTTGTTGTTCTTGTCTTTTTTTTCTGACGACTCTTGGACGTGCAAAACAGGCACAACTACATTCTACATTTGTCCAGTTTATATAAAGATTGTATTTTATCTCACAAACTTTACTTCTACACTGAAGCTCAAATGCATCTAAGGCATTAGGGAGAGACTCTAAAGAACAGATTTTTTTTACTTTTGTACTTTGTAAAAAGCAAAGCAGAGCAAATTTATCTGTGTAGCTCATTTAATTACAAAGACAATGCAAAGTGCTTTACATGATTAATTATAGGAAAATAAAACAGAACAAAAGCAAGTTGGAATAAAATGTACAAACAAAATAAAACATGGAAAAATAGAAATTAAAAGCAAAAAATAAAAACAGTTGCATTACAAAGTTGAACTAATGTAAAAAACTAATGTATAAATAGGGAACCAGGGTCTTGAAGGCAGCGATATTTGATCCATGCAGATATAAAGAAACGGTTAGTTAATACACTGAGGGATGCATTATTAACCCACCGTCTCCCAGCATGTTTTAGTTTTGCCTTAGAAGAGAAAATGAAGGAGGCAAATGTTGGTCAGGAAAAGACCATTATTGAGAAACCTTTATAATCAATTTAATCACTTTAAAGAACGCAACATTTGTCTTTATGACCTTTAGCTTTACATTCAAAGGTACTAGAAATCCCTTTTTGTTTGTGCGCTTTCAGGGTTTTCCTGTAACAACACAGACATTTTTTCCCACATTCTCCTCCTGTTTTAAGGCCTGGAAGCGTGCCGAGTAATCCAGGCAGGAGGAGGACGCTGAGGCTCGTGTCGACTATGGATGCGGTGACCTCCAAGGCCCCGGGAGCCGGCGGCACCATGTGACCGATTGGGTTTGACTTCAGAGTCACACTCAAATGTTTCAGATCATAAAACTCATTTTAGCAACAGACAAAGATGATATGAGTAAACACAAAATGCAGTTTTCAGACTATGATTTCATTTATTAGGGGGAAAAACTGTTTCCAAACCAACCTGGCAGCTTATTAAATAATCACTGAACTAAATAACTGGTGGTGCCTCTGCTTTTTGATAACTGACAGTCTTTCACGTCACAGTAGATATATTTTTAAACCCTCTTTATTGCTCAGTTGTTTTAATTCAGACCCATTGAAGGTCATGCCACACCAATCAGGTTTAAATCCGGACTTTGACTAGGCCACTCAGATATGGGAAGGTTCACTGGAGTCCCAGAGCCTTAGAAATGGCGTATAACGCTTTCTAGATTGATATTTTACATGTGTAGCTTTTTTAGATTTTTTAGCGTTCTTCATGCTGTTTGACAGGTTCTGTTTAACGATGCGCTCCAAGATTGGCATTAATCAGGTCTGGGTGCACTTTGGACGCCCTTTTCCCTTAATAAATAAAATCCTCATTGGAAGTTTCACTTTGTATTGAGGCAAATTGTTTCTGTCTGGTACTGAAATGTGTTTAATGGACCGAAATGTTTAAGTGTGACAAAAAGCAACAGAAAAACCTGTAAGGCGGCAAATCCTTCTTCGCAGCACTGTACTTTAATTTTCCAGAGAATTAAATATCTCCCGCTAACGGTGTCTGCCTCTGCAAAGTACAATATTTCAGCCCGCTGCAGTCAGAAAGCTTAAACAGTTTCTTGTTACATTAATGAATAAATTTGTACATCAGTATTTACACCATGCTGACCTAGCTCCTTTTCCCCCTCAGGCAATTTTCATCCAAAGTGTTTTCATTTCATTGTAAATGTTTTACTATTCATTGATCTTGCCCCTTTCACACCTTCTGAACACTTTAATGCATTTAAAGTGAATGAGGTTTTTATTCTTGGCCATGCATTTGTTAAAATGCTGCCATGCACCGATACCCCTGGGCTCAATATAAGTTTTTGTTTTTTTACTGGACCTTAAATTATTCCCTGATCTTATTATTCATAAGGATTTGTCAGGAAGCAGAAAAACCTTACAGCTGCTTTATGGGAGACAGAAACGGGACCCTCTAAAAGCCATTTTTAGTGCTCCGCTTTATGGCCGCTATAACCGCACACGGTGTCCCGTCCCCGTGAAGTCTTTGTCACCATCTGCCACTCCGGCAGGGCCGCGTCCTTCGAGCCGAATGAGACGCACCGTGGCTGCAGAAATGAGCTCTGAAGTGTCATCTCCACACGCTGAGACGTATCAGCACCTCTATCGCTTCTGTGCGGGAGGTGAAACAGAGATATTCATGAGGTCAGAGCCAGAGATGACACGATATCCGCCTCATGATGATGTGCTCCAACACAAACACTCTGAGCACGGCGCAGATCGACTGCAGTGGAGATGCAAACTGACAGCAGGAAAAGACCGAGAGTTAAAAAAGGTTTTTTGAAGGGTTTGCATAATACCTTTTTGGTCCTTTTAACAAGTGTAACCAGATCTAATGTTACTTCTGTCTATCCGTCCTGATCCTGACCTCCTCATCAATGCATTGCTTAATATAATTGATGTTCTTTATGAGACCTAAGCAACACAATCAAAACTAAATCTAAAAATGTACAAAAAACATACCAGTAAATGAATAGTGTGATAAATTACACAAAAACAATTAAACAATCCGTGTTCAAAATGTGGCAGAAGTTGATGTTTTTCTTCATCTACATCTTTCATCAAAAAAACCCTACATTTTTTTATGTTTCATTTCACTTTTTTCCAATCTTCTTTTCTTTTTACTTTAGTAAAAAGGCAACAGAAGCCATCAGGAAAGGTTTTACTGACCTACAAACATCCCAGAGAACTGCTGACCAATGTCACTTTGAAAGATTGTCTGAAAAGGTTACGTCTGACTGAAAGAAAACGGTTCATGAATTGGGTAATGGTTTGGAACATTTGCGTGGTATTTATTTTGGGTTATATTCACAGGGAATTAATCTTTATTGACCACATCTGCTACTAGCTGCTCATTTGCATCCTTATAGTTTCACTTTTTACTTCATGAAGGCAACATTATACACAGCACAGATTTCTGTTCAAGCCATCATCTGTGCAAACCAACTGCAAACCGACCAACACACGGACGCCCTCCTAAACTGTCCGGCCGGGAGAGGAGATCATTAGTCAGAGACGCAGACAAGAGAGACGTGTTAACTCTGGGGCGGCTGCAGAGATTCAGAGCTCAGGTGGAGAATCTGTCGAAGGCGCTCTGATGGGATGACGCCGAATTTGAACTTTTTGGCCTAAATGGATGGCGGTGGCAGCATCACGGTCTGGGGATGCCGGTCAGAGCTAATGTGAGGATAGATGAATCTAAATACTAATAAATTATGATGTATGGACAGTAGCAGGATGACTTTAAATGAAGGCCAGAGCTACTATGGAAGAGTTTAGAATAAAGCACATTCATGTGTTAAAACGGACCAGACCTAAAATCAATTTAGAATCTATGACATGACTTAAACCCTTAGCAAAAAGTAATATGAAGTTACTTTTGTTAAGTATACTTAAGTATTAGTATAAACTTATATCTTAGTGTTAATATACTTAGTCTTAGACTTCTGTTTACACTTTTTAGTATAAGTCAAATATACTTTACTATACTATTGTTATGTATATAAAATAGTATGGATTGAGTATAGTAGTAGTAGTACACTTTTTACTACGGGAAGGCAGATATTCAGAAACAGCCTTCCTCTAATCTGCCGGACTTTTAAAAGCTGTTTTTTAAAAAGCAGAATGGGCAGAAATGTCAGAGTCTGCATGTAAAACCCTGCGGGCGACGGGCTGAAGCTCAAAGGGGAAAAATTATTCTGCAAATGCGATGAATACAAATGCACTTTTTAAAATATTTACTTTTTTAAAACATTTCCTGAATCATTTCCTCTTCCACCCAACATTTAATGCTCTACTTTGTGTTTTTTTCCTTTATTTCACATGAGATTTCACAGAAAACTCGGTAAAGTTTGAGGTTCTAATGTGACAAAGAAAGAAAGAAAGAAAAAAAAAACGTTCAAAGGTCCAACACACATGCACACTTTCATTTTGACCGGCTGGCTCCAGTCCCAGCAGGACAAAAAAGCAGCTCCTCCTGCTCCTCCTGCTCCCGCTAAAGCCGCCATGGCTCTCAGCCAACCGGGGGACAATCCGGAAGTGACGTCACGCGCAGCGCACGGAAGACCCGGGACTGGCGCGCCAAATTTCAAAGCACTTCCTCCTGGCCGAAGGCGACAGCGGCTCGCGGAAAGCCTCACGGCGAGGTCCGGTGGAGGAAAATAAAAACGGCGGCCGTGAAAAAAACAAAGCCAACAACCGGTTAACGGACAGAAGCAGCGGCGGGGCGCGGAGGCCGCGGACCGAGCCGTGGATGGAGCAGCTGCTGCGGAAGGAGGCGGATGAAGACGCGGCGCAGATCTGTCATTGTTGTAAGTGGAGCCTCCGCTCCTAACGAGGAACTAGCGACCTGCTGCCAGTCAGATCCACCCTGATCGCTCCGATCCGGTCCAACTCCGGCCGGAGCCGCGCGGTTAGTGCGACCCGGACCGAAATATGATTAAAAAGTTTATATTTAAATGATAAATTCGGTTGCAGCGACCCGGTTTGTGTCCGGAACCCGTGATTTGGCAACCAGGACACGATGCGCACTTCTGCTTCCTAAAGCTGCTTTCTGCTCACACAGCTGCAGACCGACAAACTACACGATCAGTGTGCAGATAGCTTATGTTAGCAGGCAGGTTTCACACGGAATCATTTACATACAGATTCCTAGCGTTTAATCCTTTTTAACTTTAATGCCATTAAGTATCCAATTTCGAATGAAAATGACTTCCAGTACAGAAATGTTGGTTTTTGCCACAGTCGCTGGGAAGAATGTCACTGAACAGAACAAGGAGGATAGGAGTCACTGTTTAAGTCCTGTATCCTAATATGGTCATGGAAAGTTAAGTGGAAGGAAAACAGTTGTAGAGAATGGGTGAACAGGCATGAGGGGAGGAAGGCTGCTGCTGGAGTCAGAGCTTCAGGAGGCGATTTATCCAGAAGGTGAGCTCTTACCGTAGTAATCCGTCTGTTAGAGCAGCGCTGAACGAGATCAAGAGAAAAGCCTTTCCTGGGGTGAAGAGAGAAAGTATTGTCTGAAATTAACTTTTTTTTTAGACGCAGACTCCAAGCTGTTCGAAGTAAGGTGTGAAGTTCGCACAGATTGTGATAATTTGAGGCAAGGCGAGTTTATTTATTAAGCACTTAACGAGACAATTCAATAAAATTTTATTTATGTAGTCCAGTTCACAAGATGTCATCTCAAGGCTCTTTCCAAAGTCAGACTCCATCAGATCCTCCAGGTTGGTGAGAAAGTTTCCTCTCTAAGGAAACCCAGCAGGTTGCATCAAGTCTCTCCAAGCAGCATTCACTCCTCCTGAAAGAGCGTAGAGCCACAGTGGACAGTCGTCTGCATTGTTGATGGCTTTGCAGCAATCCCTCATACTGAGCATGCATGAAGCGACAGTGGAGAGGAAAACTCCCCTTTAACAGGGAGGAGAACCTCCAGCAGAACCAGGCTCAGTGTGAACGCTCATCTGCCTCCACCCACTGGGGCTTAGAGAAGACAGAGCAGAGACACAGAAAGCACAGAAGCTCACATTGACCCAGGAGTACTTTCTATGTTAGAGAAGACAGAGCAGAGACACAGAAAGCTCAGAAGCTCACATTGACCCAGGAGTACTTTCTATGTTAGATGGTAATAGAGGATGATCTGCCTCCCCTGATGATGTCACAGCTAACAGAACGCCAGACCAGGTGTACCTTCTATGAAGAGAAAAGAGAGAGAACAAAAAGTGATGTGTCCAGAACGTAAATTCACAGGAGGAAACCGTCTCATCTGCTGGTTCTGGTCCACCGATGTTTTTTCATCAGGTCCAAAGTCAGTGCAGCTTCTGCCAGCAGGTTTTGGAGGACTTTGTGCTTCCCTTAAAGAAGCTTTCAGGAGATGCTGACTTCATTTTGCAGCTGAACTTGGTGCCTCTCCCTGCTGCCAGAAAGCACCGGTACCTGGTCTGATGATGGTGGCATAATTGGTCCTGACTGTCCCGCTAACGGGCCGGACCTGAACCCCACAGAGACTTGAAGAGAGGAGACTCCAGAACCAGCCGTGCAGACGAGCTGAAAGTTGTGATCCCGGTTACTTGTGCCATGTTCTCTACCGCAGTTTTTCCTTCCATTTAACATTTTCATAATTTAATTTCAGTTCACATGGAAATATCAAAATACATTCACAGTAACATAAAAGTAGCACTTTAGTCCCAGTTTATACAGTTTATCTGCAAACAAAGTATATATTGGGGTGAGTTACACTTACACTTAACTCATCATTCTGCATCACTTTTTCTCTCTTTGGACATTTCTGAGTAGTTTTAATGTGTCGTGATAAATCAGGTAAAAAAAAGACCAACATTCGCTACAGGAGGATCAGTTTTAGCCACTTTATACACTTTAAAAGGATATATTCCTCTACTTTATTACATGATATGCCCTTTTTGGCTCTTTAGGGCCGAATAAATTGCCTTGACGGGCCGGATTCAGCCCGCGGGCCTCGAGTTTAACACATGGTTTAGGTTTTTTAATACTGAACTTCTTCAAGATATTCTAAATAGTTGACATGCACCCAAACATAAGGAGTTTTTTTTTACGGCACTTTCTATTTTAAGCCCATAAAGTTGAGCTGTATGATTTGCCAAAAATCTAAATTGTGATATATTTCAGCCATAATTGTAATTTTATTTAGACTTTTCTCAGCATCAACCACATGCAACAAAAACGTCCGGTAGATAAAGATGTTTGTAAACAAGCACTATTTAACACAAGAAATGTAAAATGTTTTATTAATCATAATATTATTATTCAACAGAAAAGCTTTTAATAAGGTTGGACATCAATCCTTGTTGAACATAAAGTGAAACCAACAAACAAGTTTATGTATTAAACAGTCTGACCGCAATTTAAGGATACGCTGAGATTCCTGAAAGTTTCTGGTACTAAGTATAAAAATATAAACTCTAAAACAAATAATAAAATTTGATTATTTCACTGCTGCAGCTCTCTTCCATGTGGAGCAAATCCACTTTAAACATAATTACAGACACCTAAAGGACGCAAGTGATCCATTAATTGTTATGTAGCCAAAAACTGCAGACCTCTGCCATTTGGAAATTGCTATTTTTAAAAATTGTGATTATATTGCAGATGTGATTAATAGTCCAGCCCTACCATAAGGAAGCTTTTATGTTATATATCAGCTGTGATCAGACCAGACGTGTTTTAATGTGATGTTTCTGTCTGTTCTCTTGCAGATCGATCAGCTGTTTCCTCCTCCCAGCCTCCATTCCTGTCTCTCATCTGTGATTGGTTCCCCTGTTCTGCCCCCCCCCCCCCCCCAGTCTTAGCTTAAAGCCCATAACTTCACACACTTCAAAGTAAACGTCGCTGCAGCACAGTCGTCAGCAGGTTTTAGTCTCAGCGCTGTAATCCATCCGGCCTCAGCCGCGCTGTGACACACCTGCCGTCCACGCCGGCGCGCCTCTTCCTGTTTGAACTCGCAGCTTTATCCCCCCCCCCCTCTCCACGGGGGATTTACTCCATTTGAGCCGGTGCTCATAAAAGCGAGCATCTTCCACAGTGCTCCTAATCCTCATTATTCATTCATGTATGCGGCGCTCTGCAGCAGCTCTGCATGCTGATGGTGACACCTGTAGCTGAGCGCGGCGCCCCCTGCCTGTGACCTTCAGGCTGACGCTCTCAGCCGGCCGTCCCCATTCGGCGGCTCTCCACCCGCTCAGAGGGGCGTCGGGAAATGGATCGCGGCCGGCGGTGACTCAGGGCCGGTCACAGATCAGGGGCGGCCTCCGTGTTTGTGTGTGTGTGTGTGTGTGTGTGTGAGTGAAGGCGGCGGCCATGTTGTGTGGGGCGCAGCCGTGCTTCCAGCTGCTGCGCATCGGCCTGTCCACGGGCGACTCGGCGCGGGACCTGTTCACCTTCCGGCCGGCGCTGAGCCGCTCCGTCTTCCGGCTGGGTCGGGCCGCGGAGCTGTGCGACGTCACGCTGGAGTCGACCGCGGTGTCGCGCATCCACGCCGAGCTGCACGCTGAGAAGGAGGCGAGCGACGGAGGAGGAGGAGGAGGAGGAGGAGAGGCGCAGGAGGAGGGCTGGAGGGTCCACGTCAAAGACAGGAGCAGTCACGGTGAGACACCAGAGGCGTGGAGCACGCAGCGACACGGTCAAGATGAGACATGCACAGCGACGCAGGAAAAACCGCGTCTGCAGGCCGCAAACCTCAGAAAAATATAAACGCCTGACTCTGTCACGACAAAGATTCAAACCTCAGCAGGTTTGACTGGATTTAATGTGACTAACCGACACAAAGTGGAGCATAATAATAATAATAATAATAATAATAATAATAATAATAATAATAATGATGAAGTGATAAAAACATCCATCTAAATTTATCCCCCTTTTCTTCTGATACCCTGAAATAAACAAAAGTTGCCTAATTACACATGTTTGAGATTAGAATATACATCTAGTAGTTCTCTGAAGGCCTCAGAGGTTCCTAGGAGAACGTCATAAAGACAGAGGAACCCGGCAGACGGGTTAGGGAGGAAGTTCTGGTCCAGTTTAAATCAGGGGCCGGTTCTACAGCAGCATACTTTCCCAGAGTTCTGGTCAGTCCATCTTCTGGACATGAACCCGCTGCAGACTTACGGAGACACGGAGGTCCACCTGCACCAGGGTGTCCATTTACGGCCCGTTTTAAGGATTTTATGCGGTCCCCAGTCACAGTTTAAGAATCTTACACGTTTGGCCTGTCTGTACACAAAATACAACACCAGGTATTCTTTTCCTGGTTACTGTGAATTAATTGAATTCTGATTTCATGGTAAATACGACCTCAAACATGCATTTTTTTTTTTTTTTTTTTTTTTTTTTTTTTTTTTTTTTTGTCAAAAACAAACTTGGGCGGATCCATACATGAAACTTGAAAATGCAGGAAACGTTTTCTTAGAGAGAGTGGCCCATAACCGGTTCTGCTTGCTGGGCTTAGACTGATAGTTTTCTGTTGTTGCAAGTGGATGGGAGGGGCTGCAGATATAAAGATGAACACTGCAAAAACGGAACTAAAAATAAGTAAAATGTTCTTAAAATGAGTGTATTTTTCCTTGATTTGAGCAGGTAAATAAGATGACCTGCCAATGGAATAAGATTTTTGCTCTTAAAATAGGAACAACTCATCTCCATCATCTTATTTCAAGTGCAGTAGATCTAATTATCTTATTTTAGGGGTCAAAATACTCATTCCATTGGCAGATAATCTTATTTACCTGCTCAAATCTAGGACAAAAGCACTAATTTTGAAAACATTTTACTTATTTTTAGATCTGTTTTTGCAGTGAAGGTGTTCTGGCTAGCTTTTCTTTTTTTTTTTTTGCTGAAATGGTGAACTAATTTTAGCCTAAAACGTTACTGAGACTGAGCTGCAGGTTCCTCCTCCAGCAGGACAGCGACACCAAACATGCAGCCAGAGCTACAATACTAGGCTTTAAATCATATTCTTATTAAAACGGCCTAGTCAAAGTAAAAAATACTTTTACTGGCATGCCCCAAACGACTTTTTTTTTTTTTTTAAATATACAGGTGTTAATCACACCTGTCTATTTAAACATGCTGCCTTTAATGCTAACATAGGTTATTTTAACAATGCCAGGAAACATTAAGGAGATTTCAGTTTAGTTCAAACTCAATCCTTAAAGTTTTCTGTAATTAGAACAAAAACTTAATTTGCTGTCTAACGTTGCAAAAGAAACGATTGTTTTAAGGCTAAAGAAATCGTTTCTGTTTTAAAAATATAAACACATTTAGAGATTTAATGCATTTTTACCACAAAGCATAGAAAATAACGATCTATTCTCTTTATATTAATTTAATAATAATCGTAAAACCAGCCTTAGGTGTCCAGACTGAGGTGTGCTAACAGCAAAGCTTTGTTCATTTTAATATTTGCTCTGCAGCTCACCGAGGTCTCAAGAGATCTGCTTTCAATAGATACATTTCATTCTGGTTTATTACCATGACATCTGTCTTCTCAATTATTACCTTTTGTTATTAAAATGTCAAGATATATTAAAAAAAAATCTACTGGAAAGTTATCAGATGGTGCCAAGTTAGGTGAAGATGAATAAAATACGACTAAATATAAAATATTCAGCTGGATGCTCACAGGTAGACCTGAAAAAAAGCTTAAAAAAAAAACACAACAGGTAAAACTTTATTCATCTATAAAGGTTTATTATGATCAGATCAAAGGAATTCAGTTGGGATTTTTTTATTGTCTCATAAATTTTTAAATTACATTGATTCTTAAATGCAAAATAAAACAGTATTTGGTTTTAGAAACATTCACTGGTCATTTTTCTTTGTCACACACAGACTAAGTCATTTTATTTGCAATAATTAACTTTTTTTTCAACAAATATGCTAAATTATCAGTGCTTTGTCCAATGTAACTTTATAGAAATCAGACCGTTAAAAAAGTTTAAAAATAAGTTTAAATTTTGTTTTAATTTTTGTCCAATTTTTTTATTTTTATTCTATTTTTGACAGAAAATCCAAATGTCCACTTGTTAAAAAATGTTTTATCTCTCAGAGCTAGATGCCTGGATCAAGGTTTTGAGATGGACCAATGGGTCAAACAGTCCTGTTTGCTAAGAAATGTGCTAAATTATTATTATTTTTTTCTGTCCAATCTGACACGGTTGAGTAAAAATTTAACTAGAGTAAAAAAATAGAAAGGAAAAAATTTGATATTTTAAGCAGTTTTTATCTGACAGGTTTGAGCAGCTCTACAGCAAAGAACGGTGAATCAAAGAAAAAGATAAAATACATTTATCTGTTTTATTTAGACATCAGTGGACGTGCATTTAAAGCCTCATCTCGCTGACTTTGACACCAAAAAGCAGCAAACACACTAAATGTGAAGCCAGCATTTTAATGCACATGGAAAAAGCTCACATTTGGTTCAGGTGTTTTTCACGCAGACTCAGGTGTGTGTGTTAGATCTAAAGAACAGCGTTGAGTTAAAGTTCGGCCTTGGGCCTGACTGACTGTGACTGATGGACTCGGCATCTAAACTGCGCCCTTATTGTCTAATTTTTCTGGTAATTTCACAGTCCGTTTCCCAGATTTGCCATTTTCGCCGTCAGCCTCGTGTTCTCGTATTCCCGCCACATTTCTCCTGCTGTCACGGTACCGTTTGATTGGCTTGTAGCCTTCCAGCTTTTCATTTCTGCTGCCATTTTCACAGCCTGTTTTACATTTCCTCCAAAGTCTCAGAGCTGTAAACACATCCCGAGTCGGCAAACGGCTTTTATTTCCAGCGCTCTGCTCGTTCGATTACTCCTCTCTTTGTCAGATGCTGAAATATTAAAAAGTTGTGTGAAACGCCCCAGGTGACGTTTCTGTGAAACCACAAAAACTGTTTTTTTTTTTATCTGCTTCGACCACAAACAGCTTCCATATCAGTGCAGAAACCCTAACGTCTGATATTTGAGCAGAAGCACGGGTTCACATGGAGACGTTCTCCCTCTGGTCTGCAGGAACGTGGGTGAACGACGTGCGTCTCCAGCCCGGCGCCCTGTGGGAGCTCTCAGACGGCGACACGCTCACCTTCGGAGGCCATTCCACTCCAGGAAACCCCGAGTTCTACTTCCTCTTCCAGAAGGTCAAAGTTCGACCGCTGGACTTTGACGCCATCACAATTCCAAAGGTATTTCATGACGCATGAGGCGTGTTCACGCACGGCCTCTGTATACGTTTGTGCAAGAAAAGAAAGATTGTATTAACACTGCAAAAAGAGAACTAAAAGTTTCTTGAAATTAGTATATTTTTCCTTGATTTGAGCAGCTATTTACCAGTGGAATGAGCATTTTACCCCTAAAATAAGATAATTGGATATCCTGCACTTGAAATAAGATGATTGACATGAACTTTTCTTATTTTAAGTGTAAAAAATCTTATTCCATTGGCAAATAGTCTCCTCAAATCAAGGAAAAATACACTAATTTCAAGAAAATCTTAGCTAATTTTAGTTTTTGTAGTGAATATATTTTGACCAGCTGATAAATTATTTATTTACTCTCTAGAGCAGCAGTGCTTTAGTTCAGTCTTTTATAAGAACATATTATAATGACTGTCTTTCAATGTTTGTCATAACTATCCATAAAATCTCTGTTTTTATTTTTTTTGTTTGTTTTACATCCGTCACATTAAACGATTAAATACCAGTTGACTTTTCAGCAGTAACATGAAGAAACAAGTTTTATTCACTCACTGTTTGATGCAGGGGTGTCCAACATGTGGCCTGAGGCCCATTTGTGGCCCATAGAAGGATTTTTGGTGGCCCTGACTGCAGTTCAGGAAAAGTACAAATGTGGCTCGTCAGGTCAGGAAGTTGAAGAAGATGCACTATGTTTAAAAAAAATAAAAACAGGGGCCAGACTTTTACAGAACAGTTAAAACCTTGTGTTTTTTTTCTTATTAATTTCATAGTTAGTGGAACCAGAAGCATCCATGGACTTTAACTTGGGCGCAGCCATTTATTAAACATAAGCTAATTAAAACAAGCATTTTCAAAGAGAGTGATTAACCAAACCTTTTTTATTTTTCTGGACCGACAGAACAGAAGAAAATCAAACCGTCCACAAAGTTAGAAATTGAATGTCTAACTTTTTAAAATTCAAACATACAAGAGCTGTTTTAAGTTTCAAATCTATGTGGAATTACAGATAACTTTTCTACAAAGATCTGTCTTTTTATGTCCATTAAAATGTTGCTTGTTTAATTATAATTTGTTTGAACAGGTAAAAATACGAAAAATTATAGACAGATTTATTTGTTCCATATTATAAAAAGAAACACAGTAACAAAAAACAGAAATGGAATAAAAAAATATAATAAAAAAAATATACAATAAGATAAAAGAAACAATAGTACGTAAAAGAGAGACCTCTAATCTTTTAGAAAGCAGTATTTTCAAAGCACAGAAACATAGCATATAAAACATAAATCTGGTTCCTGTGGGCATTAAATCTGAAAAATACATTTATCATTTTGTTCTCAAACTGTAAAAAGGAGAGGAGGAGATTTCATTTCTTGGATAAAAGAACAAACCTCAACATATCACTGAATCAGTGAGATAAACCAACTACTGCATGAAAACTTAATTAAATAGTTTTATTAATCTCTTAAAAGGAAGCAAATGAAACAAGACTTGTTCTGCGAGTAAATAAAGTAACATTAGATGTACTGAAGGGAAAACATTGTTCTTGAGTTCTTGCATTTACTTTTTAAATGTAAAATATGTCAACAAAACAGATGATTCATCTGACTGGTACAAACTGACACTTAGCACCTGAGTCAGAAGTTTACTTGCCTCCATTGGCATGAATGTGATAATAATTTAGTGCTTTTAAGGCTTTGTTTTAATCAGGCATCGAATAATAAATACAACATGTGAATGTGGTTGTTTTGAGCTTTGGGTTCTCAGGTTTCAATACATTGTGAATTTTCTCCTGTCCAGCATTAAAATTATGCAAACTGGCTCAAGGATAAAAATACCGTATTTATCGGACTAAAAGGCGCCCTTAAAGTCCTTAAATCTCCCCAAAAATTGACGGTGCGCCTTACATCTAATCACCGTTGTGCTTACTGACTGATTTTATGTGGTACAATGCTCTCAAAAATCTGTTAAAATGTGTAAGTATGACTTTAGTTAGCAACAAAGCCGCTCCTCAATGGATATTAGGAGCATTACGGTACACTATGTCACTACCTGAGGACCCCTGAGCTGTCTACCAGACTGCCTGACTGTAATGTCTAAACTAAAAGTGCATTCATGTAAGGCAGCCTGGAGTACGCGCTAGCAACAATAAACCTAATAAGTTAATTTATTATAAAAGTTACATTAATTTATTATAAAAGTTACGTTTATTTTGGCTTTATGGTAGAAACAGAGCAGTGTAGTCCAGCTACTCTGTCCTCCCCACAGAGACGGATAGAGAGCTGTAGACGTGGAGGAGAGATATTACACACCTGGGAAGAATATTTAATGCTAGTCTGTCTAAATCAGTTTAGACACTGCAAAAACGGATCTAAAAATAAGTTAAATGTTCGTAAACTTAGTGTATTTATCCTTGATTTGAGCAGGTAAATAAGATTATCTGCCAATGGAATGAGTATTTTGACCCCTGAAATAAGATAATTAGACATACTGCACTAGAAATAAGATGATTGAGATGAATTGTTCCTATTTTAAGTGCAAAATTCTTATTCCATTGGCAAATCGTCTTATTTACCTGCTCAAATCAAGGACAAATACACAGATTTCAAGAACATTTTACTTATTTCTAGTTCCGTTTTTTGCAGTGGATGTGTTGGTTCTCCCACTTTTAACCCTGTAAGCTGTTAGGTTGCAGTAAGGTTGATATATTTTTTGTGGTAGTCCTGGAATGTTCTGTCCTCTTGGAGCAATGCAGCAGTGCTAAAAGGGATTAACGGGGTCCCACAGCAACATGCTCCCACCGCCGTGTCTTACAGTTGTTGAGGTGTTCAGAGGTTTCAAAGCTTCATCCAGACTAGGGCTGAACGATTTTGCAAAATAATCTAATTGCGATTTTTTTTTTTTTTTCTTAATATTGCGATTTAATGCAATTTTTTATTTTATTTATTTATTTATTAGGATTAGTTGCTAAAAGACCCGCAGCGTCTAAACTCAGAGCAGAAATTATTGCGTTCTGCCTACAATATATTTCAACCAAAATGGCAAATTTTGACTTTTCTCTGCATTAACCACAGGCAACAAAAATGTTCTCTAAAAAAAGATGTTTGTAAACAAGGACTATTTAAAACTTTTAATGTTTCTATTAATCAGAATATTATTCAAGAGAACTGCTTCTAGTTGATTTGGACATCAATCCTTGTTGAACATAAAGTGCAACCAACCAGTCTATGTATTAAACTGATTGACCTGAACTTAATGCTATGTATGATTATATAAACTCTAAATCAAGTAATAAAGTTAGATTATCTCACTGCTGCAATTGTCTTCCCTTCCATGTGGAGGCAAACCTACTTTAAACATTTTACTGACACCTAAAGGACGCGTCTGATTCCCTAATTGTTACATAGCCAAAAATTGCAGACTCTGCGATTTGGAAATTGTGTTTTTTTTAAATCGCGATTAGATTGAAAATGCGATTAATTGTTCAGCCCTAATCCAGACTCAAACCTCCGTCTTGGTTCAGCTGTTAAACTGTATGTTTGTTGTTTTTTCAGGCCGGGACGTTTTCATCGGACTTGCAGAACCGCATCAGAACCAACCTGGACAGAAAGTCGGTCAACAACCTCGACCTGTCCAAGATGTCCATCAACCGGGCCACGGTCATCCTGAACTCCATCGGCAGCCTGAGTAAGATGAAGGGCAGCGCCTGGACCTTTAAGAGGAGCCACAGCCACGAGGGAACCGTGTCCGACCCGGGAACCCCCTCTTCCTCTTCGCCCGTGGGCTTTTCCTCGTTGCTGCCTTCCTCCACGCATTCGTCGTTTTCCTCGTCGACCTCGGCGCCGCTCAGCAAACCCCTCCAGACCGCCTCCAGGAGCAGGAGGAAGTCTGCGCACACCGTGCTCCTGGAGGACGACAGCTCCGATGAGCCCCGGAGTCGAGGAGGTGAAGTTCAGCTGGCTTTATTAGTCTATAATTAGGGCTGGGCAACGATTAAAATATTTAATCGCGATTAATCGCATAATTTGCCTGATTAATCGCGATATTAATCGCATTGTATTTACAAACTCCAAGAATGAATTCAAAAGTAGTGTAAAGAGCACTTTTATTTTAATGTTCTGCTGCCATATGAACAAAAGTGTTGTAACATTTGTAGCACTTATCAGTAACACATATTTAGTGTAAAGCTCAACTTAAACATGTAAAACAAAAAATAGCAATAATAATAAATTAAAGCTTATTGCCACTGACAGGGAATTCTCTTTATGGGGAAAAAAATCTACCAAAAACAGGCAATTTCTGAGGTAACCGCAGGGAGCAGCATTACCATTTTATGTTCAATACCAAAGTTTAACTTGGCAGTGGTTACAACTAACTTGTTTCTGTCATATTCCATGCTGGAGGAACTTTAAACTGAAATGCTTGCTAACTCGATATGCGTGCATGTTTATTTGACGTTAACACACGGTTTTTTGTTGTTGCTTTCTCGCGTGCATATAGTGAATGGCAGGGGGAAAACAGGCAAAAATACATGGATACTTTGAAACGAGAAGCGACTTCACCGACGGCGTCGATGCAGACCCCCCCCCCCCCCGCTCCGCTCCGCACAAAACTTGTTCCGTTCGCCAACTCACCGCCTCGCCTAAGCAAATTCCTGCGGGAAACACCGCCTTCCGCATGTCGGCTTTGTTTTTTTCCGGCCAGCACCTTTCTTCCTCTTTGAATCCGAGGTTTGGCTGACAGCGAGGTTATTGGCGCATTATCGCCACCTACTGTTCTGATTCAAACCCCTACACCGCTTACCTGACTCCGCCAGATAGATTTGCTCCGCATATCCATCTGGAAACCTTCCGTTGAAGTAATTTTGGGAAGGGGCGAAAATACTGGTTAGCTGATTGGCCTACGTTGGTGATAGACGGGCCAAATGAACCAATCAGATTCGTCGTCGCTCTGTTACGAGCGACGACGAAAACACAACCACAAGCCAAGCTACTCTTGCTGCTGCAGGTAAAGGCTCGTTAGCTCAGCAAAGAAATACTCTGTAATTCCGATAAAACTTGCTCGATAGCCACGCTAACGCTAGTTTCATCGGCTGAAGCCGCCATGTTCTTTAGACTGAACTGCCGCACTTCTCGTTGCGTCACACCTCAACCCGCCTCAAAGCCAACGCTGATTGGACGTTCGTTTGGTGAACGGCTCCAAATTTTCTTTAACGGAGAGTAGCCAGACTGATCTGCAAGTGAAACCTTGAAAGCTCGCGAGATCAGGATGGTCTCACGAGGCTACTACACCGCAGCAACAGACCTTCACAAAATAAAAGCATGTGAGCAACATGCGTTAACGCGCGTTAAAGAAAATATCGCCGTTAATAGTCTGAGTTAACGCGAAATTAACGCGTTAACTTGCCCAGCCCTGTCTATAATAGAACATTTGTTTTGAAATTTAACTTTATTTTCTTATTTTTTTTGTACAGCTGTGATAGGGATTGTGGAGGACGGACAGAGATCGCGGCCAAAGAAGAGGCGGAGGCTCTACAGGTCCGAGTCCGACGGCTTCGGCTCCCCTCCGCCTCCCCAGCTGCAGCCCAAACTCCACAGCGACGTCCGGCGTCCGCTGGAGGCCAAGCCCTTCCCGGTGGGCATCCGGACCATCGGCAGCTTCCACGGCGCCATGACGAACAGCCGGCTGAACCAGCAGCTGCTGCAGGCTTCCTTCGCCGGCGTGGCTCCGCACCGGCAGGAGGTGGAGACGGCCAACCGGGTCAGGACCGTCAACGGGAACATCGCCGCTTTCCGCCAACAGAAGGCGTCCCACGGTTCGCCGACGGCGCAGAGAGGCAGGAGGCGGGCCAACAGCTCGCCGGTGTTCTCCCCCCTGGTGGTGGGAGGGGAGAACTACAGCCTGGCGTCGCCCACCGTGAGGATCCGCACCGACGACAGAGGAGGCGTCCAGTTCAACCGATTCCACCATCAAACAGCGTAAGGAACGGAGTTTGTCCTGCTGCCCGGGGGGGGAGGGGTGAAAATGGTCGAATGTGGTTATTTTTAGTAAATAAGTTAATTTCTTAAAGATGTCAACGATAAATAAAACAAAAAACAGATTAATAATATAATAAGGGTTAACACAAGTAAGTCAGTACTTGAGTGTTAATTGACTTTATTAGAAGAAAACATCCAAAAAATTTAAGACAAGCCTGTAAGTTCAAACATCTGCGTCTTTCTTTGGGTTTCTTTAATAAACAGAGCTGAGTGTCATCATCATAGCAGTAGATATATTTTCTGATAACTGAGTCCAAAGAAGGGATTCATAAAGAAAATAAGACTAAACTAGTACAGAACCCTGAGGAACACCGTAGGGACAGAGGTAACAAATGACGGTGCGTTTATTGTCCTGCTTACTGCCGAAAAATACCCTTAAAAACGTGATTTCTCATATATTAAGAAAATACTGTAACTCTAAAAGCAGGAAAGATTATAATAAACTTATAAATTACCCTGACTGCATCTTCATCACTCTAGCTGTCCAGATTAGCCAATCAGAGGTTGGCATCTGTTGGTTCTATTTAAAGTTGCGTAAAAAACACACAATCTATTGTACAACATGTGTAGATTTTATTGGATTTGGATTGGAGCATTTCCAATCTTCTAGACAATTTATTATAAAATAAATTTAGAAATTAGGGCTGGATGATATGGCTTAAAAATAAAACCAGATTTTTAAATTGTTATTTACTGAATGCGATGAATCAATTGTATTTTCTTTTATGAAAACAAATTGGTGAAATAATTTTTAAAAACTCACTTGTATTTCAATAATCTCATCTGAGAGTTGACCTGAATATAAAATGCGACTTATCACGATCTTTAAAACATGCTAACAAAACAAGATGGCGGCCCCGCCGTAGTAAATAATGAAAATATAACAAAACGTTTGCTGCTGGTTGTATTAATAATAATGATAATACATTTTTTTTTAACAGCGCCTTTCTTGACACTCAAGGTCACTTTACAGACGATAAAAAAATTAAAATACACATATAGGGAACAGAAAAATCTGAAATAAGAGGTCTAAGAACAGGCGTAACTTCACATGTGTAACTTAACACCAATTTAACAAATAAGTAAACAAATTAATTAAAGTGCTATGTCTGAGGGTAAAAAGGTTTCATCTTTGGAGTATTTTGATGATATATTTTCACAAACATATTCAACATTTCATGCTGTCACCAAAACAGTTTCCCATTTCAGGACTGATATATACAAAGTTTCATGGAAGCCCAGGAGAATACATATGCAAAAAAAAAAATAACAATAAAATAAAAAAATCTTCAGGCGTTGCAAACTCGAATTATTCGATAAAATCAACTAATTTGATCAGCCCTACTAGAAATGAATGGTTGCAGTTTTTAGATTAACCGTTAACAGTTTTATCTCAGCAGGCAGAATTTGTTCATCAGAACGTAGAAATATTTTTTCCTCTTCCTCCAAATCATTTGCAGCAGATGCCAATTAGAAATCACCAGAAATAAACTAAAGTTATGTGTTGATAGTCATCTGTTGGCTCTATTTTTATACAAAAAAAAAAACAAATCACTTCACAAATCTCATCCTTGGTGCAGGATGGGAGGTTTGTGACAATTAGGGCAGCAGATGAAAGCAGTTTGAGACAAAGTTAAGCAAAGTCTGTATGGGCACTTGACATCGTTATATCAAACTGAACTGTGAGCGGATGGACGTTTAATTGATTAATCTGATTAACGCTCCTGACTGATGCAGGAAGTAGCTGAGAATTGGCAGCTTCAGCAACGCCACTGAAATCTCTCCTAAAGCAATTAAAGCGGATGCTCTGCAGTGCAGAATTCCTAAAATAATAAATCAACTAGTGAAATAAATGTGTTTTTACATGGAAATAGTTGATATTTTAATTAATATTAGATTAAATTTTTTTTAAATTTGTCTGTTATTGGAAAAAAGTTTAAAACTAACCTGGCCTCTTTGAAAGAGAGAACCCTATTTATTAGAGGTGGTTGGTAAATGTACATTAAAGGATGGGGTGATATATTTAACGGGTTAATTTCCTATTAGTTTTGATGATTATGGGTCACAGCCAATGAAAAAGAAAAATTCAGTCTATCAAAAAAAATTGGACAGAACTTTAACACCAATAGAAATAATTTTTTAGCAGTAATGCAGACCTTATAAAAAGTATTTTTACAGTAAACTGTGAAGCCTTCCCATGGCGTCTAAAGCCGCTTGGATTTGTAGCTCTCCACCTTTCCTTAGACATTTGGACCTTGATTGATTAATGGAAATTTAACAATTGAACTTTTTCTCATCTCAGATAAGATGCTTCTCATATTTCTGAAGCATCTGCAATAGAAATTATTTTTTTTTGGGAATATCTTTTTTGGGAATCTCCACCAAACTCTTGGAGGAAAACTTTTTCGGCCACATTTTTTCCTTCCACTCAACTTTCCGTTAACGTGGTCGGACTCAGCGCTCTAAGAACGACCGGCTCCTATGGCCGGTCCTTTGTGGCTTACCTCATTCTCTCTGCCTTTTCAGACTATAAAAAATTATATTCCGTTAATTAAAAATCCTTTTATTGGTCATGTGTGCCCTTTTAGTTTAACGAGAAACTAAAATTTTGGGTTTTCATCAGCTCCTGAGCCATAATCATCAAAACTAACAGCATTAAACCTGAATCCCTCTGTGTAAGGAAACTATACGAGTTTGAATAAAATAAAATTATTGCTGATGTTGTGGTTTATTAAAGTTTTACCTGTAATCAGTTTTCTCCACTTCCTGCATCTTTTTAACGTTTCTCCTCTCTTTTTTTAAAAGTAAACGACGAGGCCGGCCCAGGAAACACCCCCTCCCTCCGAGGCCCTCCCTGCCCTCTCCCTCCTCCTCCTCTTCCTCCTCCACCTCCTCGGACTCCTCTTCCTCGGGCTCCTCCTCGTCCTCCTCCTCCGAAGAGGACGAGGAAGACGAGGGCACGGCGGGGGCGGGGGCGGGGGCGACGGGGGCGGTGGAGCCGTGCGCCGCCCCGCGGTGCCGGCTGCCGCAGCAGGACACGGTGCAGTGGATCCAGTGCGACGTGTGCGACGCCTGGTTCCACCTGGACTGTCTGCATGTGGACCGCAAGAAGCTGCTGATGGACCCCAACGCCGACTTCCACTGCGGCTGCCGCTGACGCACACCCGGGGGGGGGGTGACCCTCAAACCTTTAATTCCTTTAGCCATGAGAACGTGAAATGAAAGCTGGTTCCGCTGCATAAGCGTGCAGCAGTGATTCAAACCCCCCCCCCCACCTCATCCCACCCCCCCACCTCCATCCCAGCTGCCTGGTAAGCCTGAGCCCCACTCCGGAGCTTCAGAACAGGAAAACTAATGAAGTGTCGGCTCGGCTGTCACCGCGGTGCCGGGTTCAGGGCGGCGACGCCTTTATGAGATCTATAAGCTCCTTCCTTCCCGCCGGTGACCAGAGCTGCATTCAGCAAGATTAATTAAAGTGTTTTAGCAGAATAAACTTCTCTCGGTGCTCCTCTGCAGACGCCCCCTTTGCTGATGCAGCCGCCTCACAGACAATCAGACTTTCCTGGGCGGAGGCGGCGGGGCAATTAGCGGCAGAGACGTGTGTCAGCAAGCTGCTGAGAGGCTCTCAGGATGATCCTCAGATGTTTGGAAGCACTTCTGCAGAAGCAGCTGCAGGATTTAAGCAGGTTTGGGGATTTTATTAAAATGGAAAAAAAAAAAACATTTCCTAACCACTGAAACGATGAAATCTGAACTCCTGACGGAGGAATGTGGGAACAGGTCCTCTCCTCTGGGTCTGATGGTGCCAGGGATGGTTTGGTGGTCGTCTTCTCAGCTCGGTTTCTACCTTTTCATAAACGCCTCACACTACTGAAACTTTAAGCCAAAGTTGGTCTTTTTACCCTGAATGTACACAAATTTTCACTCCGTTCTTTATCACTTATTTTCTTAATCTTCATTACCAATTATTCTTCTGTTGGGGGAAAAAAAATATTTTTCTAGCAGGTAAAAAAAAAAAGAAAAAAATGGGAGAAAATGTTGGAAAAAAAAACAAATCGTTTAAAGGAGAAGATAAAACTATATATATTTTTTTGAGTGAAAGTTTTCAGCTCCGGTTCGCTCGTGTTGGATGTTATCTACGTTTTGTGTTGCTGCTGGTTCTCAGCTCTGTAAACCAGCAAACTAAATTAACTTCATATCTAGAACTAGTTTGCAGGTTTAAATTAATTTCCAAAAAGATTCAGGCTCTAATTTCACATAACATGCATCAGTTGTGATTTTTTTTTTTTCCTCACTTATCAAATGAGTTGCAATGAACTTTCTGACCTCAATACAAACGTAAAGTTGTTCAGTTCTGGTTGCTTGATCGATCCTTTTTTAGTTTTTCTGTGTTCGGAGCGTTTCTGTGTTTGTTTGCAGTTTAATTCATCAGTCGTGTTTGCGGCCTTTTTGATTTTTGAGAGATAAAATGTTTTAAGGCGTCTTTCTCGGCTTCACGGTGAGGCGTGTGCCATCTTCTCCGCGTGCGTTAACGCTCTTAACGCTTTTCCTCTTTCATGTGGCAAACCCCATGGTTGCATATCGTTTACAAATTAGTTTTTTTTTTTGGCTCAAAAATGTGCTAAAATTCAAAGTTTGAATTGTAAAAGTAAATTATTCAGAGTAGAAAGCGGCAGACAAATTCAAAGTTCTACCTGGTTCTACATTAATATTGAAGTCTGAAAATTTTATCGGTGCTTTTTTTTTCCTCCTCTGAATTCCCTGAACATTTCTAAATCATTTTAATAAAAAAAACTGGGAGTAAGCAGGGTTTTACTGATGTTTACTGTGTTTTGGAGGTTTTATTTTTGTATTTTTAAATTTTTGTTTAAGGTCTTGTGCTCTCAGTTCTGAGTAAAATCTGTTATTGTTGTGTGTGATCTTACCGGTGCAGACAGACTGAGGTCAGAGGATGTAAAGTGTGCAAACCTCTGCTTAAAGGCCCGTTTTCTGTGATGTAAAGAACCGAAGTAGGTGATTTAAAAACGTCTTCCACCTTTTAAATTGTGCAATTCAGCTAAAATACCAACAAATCGTGGTGGTGGGAACATATAAAATAATCTCCATAACATTTTATAATTTGGGTCAATTATAGCATTCAGTCTTGTTGGTAAGGAGTCTTTCAGCTTCCCTCTGATTGGGAGAACATCTGCTGTTCAGAACCGTCTTCAGGTGAGTTTACCTGAAGACGGTTCTGGACAGATTCCTTCATAGATTTAAAAAAACGGCAGAACTCAACCAGTACCTTCTGATCCCAGCAGCTGCTTCACTATTCTGGCCAGTTTCCATCGTTTTCTTTCATCGGTTCTGGACAAATATAATTTCTTTACATCATATTCTCCATTTATTGACGACTGCATTGACTGTGCCATACGCTGCATAAATATTTTATATGGGATTTATTTCCTACCCTTCTCCTGATTGATACTTTTAATCCTCTGGACTTTAACTTAAAGGTACAAAAGTCAGGAAAACCCCACCAGGATCGCTGAACCTTAATTTCGGGTTGATCTGATTTAATGTTGAGGTTGTGTCAGTCAAACGGATCATTTCCAACCATTTTTAACTAGATAGAAATAAAAAAAGTTTAATTTTGTCGCATCACAAAACAAGCCTGCCATTTACCAGGGGTGTGTAGACTTCTCACATATTCTGTGCCTTCAGATCGTTATAATGCATTTCATGAATGAAAGGCAGCTGCCCTGCTTGAGTTGCAGAGGTTGGTTCTGTTGTTGCGGGTCATAAATCTGCAGATCTGGGATCGTTTTCATCGTTATCGCTTATCGTCTTTCAGGGCTTTGACGTCTCCATGATCACTTTGCCCTCTCACGTCTTCGTCGTTTTTGTTTGTGCCGTCTGAATCTGCGTCAGATTTCGCCTCCCGATTAAAAAAAAAAAAAAGTCCAACAAAGCTGCACTTGTGAGGTGACCGCTTGGTTAACGAGCAGCGAATCAAAGGGACTGTTTTGTAAATCACTTTGCTTTGATTCGGCGCTTCACAGGCGCTCCGCTGTTTACGGCGCCTTAATTAGCACATTAAAAATGAGGAGAATGTCATCGCAGTTTGACTTTGTTGGTTTTCTGTTGGTTGTACAGAATCATTGATCTCTGCGATGCCATCAGAGGAGAAATAAAGATTATTCACAAAATGTGTCTGCATTATCTGTCCTGTTTTTTTTTTTTTTTCTTATCTTCAGAGAGATAAGATGAACTTTTCTCCTCTTCTGCAGAAACGTCTTTGGAGACGAGGAGGCTGTGATCAAAAGCACATCTCATTTATTATAGATTGCCATCCAGCTGCAGTCAGGATTGATCAAACATTGATATCGCAGTTTTCGCTTTCCTCCGGTCCTGTTGTTTTGTTTCCTCTTAAAACATTAACTGCAGCCAGAGATGTAATGTTTCTGCTGATTGTTTTCTTTCAAGCGATTACAGGGAAGCGTGATCCAACGAACACGGACAGCGTTCTCATATTTGGCGCCCATTATCTCAAACATTTATATTTTTTTTACCCTCTCTGACTGCATAACAGCCTGGTTCTCCATGCGTGAAGTTACATTCACCCACAGAATTAGAGTTGAACAGGACCACCGCAGGCGCTCACACTGATACGGAGCTTTAATAATTTACACCCATATTGTAGAGCAATGTCATACGTTGCGTTTAGATGTTCAGGGAGGAACCTGACATTTAATATCCCTGCAGTGTTACATGGTTTGAGGTTCATTTGCAGCCCTCATGGGGAAAAATGTGCCTGAAAGACCAGAAACGAGTCTTATTTTGTCTGTTCTTGAACTAGAACGCGAAAAGAAGAAATATGTCCATGAATATCTGCATTTTATTCATTCAGTAAATCGTGATCTCAGCACAATACATTTTTTAAAGCTACAGTGTCCTTTTCGGTTCCACCTTGCAATAAGGGTCCCCTCATAGATGTCTAATAGTTTATAAATACGTTACTAGTCTTTAAAAACTTTATTACCTATTCGTAATTGTTTATTATGCATTTATTAATTGTGAGCAAAAGACAAAACTGACAGGTTTGTGCTTACAATGTATTAACTTAGTCTAAAATGTTTGATACAAGTAAGTTAGTTACAATATGACTATAAAGCAGTTTAAAATTATTGTTGACCAAAGTGTTGTACACTGACAAAAATTAATAAATGCACAAATGCCCTTACCAGCTCTAGCAAGCAGAATTACAATACAACTATGACCATAAATAGAATATCAGACTTAAAAAAATAGATAAAATAATAAAATACAAAAAAAAGCTTCTCAAACTGAGTTAAATGTGTAACTGAGAGGTAACCTTATAACTCCAAATGTATCATTTTCAACTATTTCTACTTCAACAAAGTCAGTAATTTTCTGAACATGCAAATGAATATATTTTACACAGCCTATATAAAAATTTAGAAAACATGAGGAAAATGTTAATTTTTTTATTTGGTCTAACGTATTAATTACGATGGTTAAAGAATTGACCTGCTGGTTCTTTTTCTGAATAATGGGGCGTTTCTATTGTAGACTCCTGTAGTAATAAAAAGACTCTTTAAACCAAAACTATACTTGGTTGAAACAACTTAGTTCTTTAGTTAGTGGACAGAGTAGTCAGAAGTTTTACTCAAGTACTTCTTCATGATATTTACACAAGTAAAAGAAGTACAGTGCAGTAGAACTACTCCTAGAAGTACATCTTGTTCAAAAAGTTACTCAAGTAGCCTACATGTAACTGAGTAAATGTGTGTGTGTGGGGAAAATGTCAAAAGATTTACAATTTCGTGTAATAGACTGAGGTTTTAGAACAAACATAAAATGCATTTCTCAACCTCTCATAAATGTGATGTTGAAGGCCAGCAAGGATCCATAAATGCTCAGATGCCAAAAGCTCGGCCGCCTTCTGTTCCAGACTCAGCCTGATTATGCAAAATGTCACAAGAATAGAATAAAAAGATCCTTTATTGTCCCATTGTGATTCAGGCGGACCAGCAGCAAAGTGCAAATTTACAACAAAGGAGAAAAAAATGCAGTTATTAAAACGAGCATACTGCTGAAATTAAATGTGCCTAAGTAGGTAAGGTGATTTATGTGCAAAATGTCTATATATATTTATGCATGAAAAACAGCAGCAGACTATATACAGGAAAGAATAAGTGCAACTAACAGCAGGGATGTAAACAACTTATTGAGTTTGTTGGGTGTTACTGACGATTATAAAAGTTAACAGCTGCTGGCAGGAAGGACCTGCGATAGCGCTCCTTTGAGCATCCAGGATGCTGCGGTGTGAACCCACCACCAGCTCCTTGGTTTTCTCCACACCGATCAGGAGGTGGTTCTTTGTCCAGTGTACTCTGAGTTGTCCATACCTGGGTGAGGCCGTCTATGACAGAGTCCTCAGAGAATATCTGCAGATGGCTGCTAGGTGAGATGATGGAGAAGTGTGCAGAGCAGAGGGTGAACAGGAACGGTCCATCCAGAAGAAGCCTGTCCTGACTAGGTTCATGACACGGAGGAATCCTGAATCCTACAGATTACCTCTGGGAAGTGGGGGACTTCAAAAACCGACATTTTGAATTATGCAGCTGGAAAATAATCAAAAGGAATGTATTTTCTGAATAGTTTTAATGTTAAGAAAAACGATAGAATAGAAGTGGCCTGGTGGTTAGAGCAGCGTGATTGGCTTAGACCAGGGGTGTCAAACATACGGCCCTGTGGCTAAATGCATTATCATTATAATTTTTTTTTTTTTCCAGTGTCCTGCCTGCCAATGTGGCAATAAGATGCCACAAAGAGCTCATCAGATTTGACTTTCACAAGTGGACAAGATAAAAGGAAGAGCATGATAAAACAATTATTGAAAAAAACATGTACTTCGTTTAATTGAAAATATGCAGTTCCTATATTGTCCACGAGGGGCGCTCTGTTTTAATTAGCAGATTAAGCTTCAGGTGTGGAAAAATTCAAATCATTTCTTAATTTTTATCTGTTTGATGTATTTTGTCATGCAGGACAGTGTTTTTAAGTTCCAAAAAATGTGAATAAATGTTTTTCAACATTGTACAATCACTGTGATCAGTTCTTATGCATAATCCACAAGTAAATGTTTAACTGAGTAAAAGTATTGTTGAAATTGCACATACTTTTCTTAAAAACGCTGAGGTTATTCATAATATATTGTGTAAAAGTGAAATTAACTTAATATAAAAATCAACAACAAGTCCACATTTATTAGCTCTATTTAATCTTGCAATGAGTTTACTCGTGTGGCCCTCTTGAGATCAGATTAAGCTGTATGCGGCCCCTAAACCAAAATGAGTTTGACACCCCTGGCTTAGGCCCTTGGCCCCTGATAACGCCCTGAAGGACGGGTTAAATCCAGATAACATATGTCTGCGGTACGTACAATTGCAATGACAAAGATTTCTTCTCTCTTTGTGGAATAATTAAACCTTTTAAAGTCAAGATGTATTATTTGGTAAATTACTTTTTCAACCTCATTAATGAATCTTTTTGTTTTTTTCTAAAACAATCAAGCGTGTTAGTTTAATGTTACCGGTTGTCTCCAGCTACACACAAAAAGGGCATTCAAGCTGAACCAAATGTCACTTTCATTGAAAGGTGTTATAACTCCCTGGAATTTGTCTTAATGTAATTTAGATATTACCGTCAGTATGAGTCAGCTTGTTTGAAGGTCTGATATTTTGGAGCAAAATGAGCTTTAACTTTTAGCCTTAGACTTTATGATTTAAGCACTGCTCTCCTTTTTTAAATGTCCAGACAAATCTCTACATAGGGTAAAACGGGTTGGTAGATTATCTATCTATCTATCTATCTATCTATCTATCTATCTATCTATCTATCTATCTATCTATCTATCTATCTATCTATCTATCTATCTATCTATCTATCTATCTATCTATCTATCTATCTATTCCACAATCATTCTGAACATTATAAGCATCGCCGTGATCCCCTTTTGAATTAAACTTTGTATTGTAAACAGTCAGGAAAAAATACACATGGTGGTTACTACTTACCATCAATTAAGGGAAATCATGTTATTTGATGTATTTTATTATGAATATGTAATTTTGTTTTATGTCACAGAATATGATGGCCTGCAGAGAATGGTGTGTCATTGTAAACAGACGGGAGAACAGCCCAGAGATGGTGTGTGGCGTCATCTAAAAAACAGAAACCTTTGGTTCTTCACATCACTAGTTTTTTAGTTCTTTCCATCTAAAATAATAAATTATTGCTCCTTTAGATATATCAACAATAGACTAAATAGTTAAAACCAAAAGTAATAACAATACCGACTGTTTTCCAACTTGGTTAGACTTAGACATTTTGTATGCAAAGAGTGCATACAGCTTACGACAATGTAAGGAGATTGCAATTGAAACAAAATAACATTACAATATAAAGTGCTGCAGTGATAAGAATGTAACAGTGCAGGAGAAAAATGTGCAGAAGAATGTTTAACCATGTTTGTAGTGCAAAGATAATGGTGCAACCAGACATTAATTAGAAAAGTTCAATATTGGCAGTGCGAAATAAGTTGTATTCAGTTGTGTACTTTTAAATTTAAATCGATTATAAAAGTTCAGCAACGTTGGCAGTGCAAAAATAATGGTGTGAAATGTCCATAAAGTTCAGTTCTGTGCTGCAGAGTCCAGAGTGGTTGTGACGTCATTCCCAACCCTGACTCATGTTAGCATAGTAAAGCTAATGGACGTCGTTTCAACGCATCATTCTGAGCTCCAAGTATTATTTTCCTTGGGCAAAAGAATCCAACATCACATCAGTGTTAAAAGGGAGATTTTGTTGCCTAGTTGCTTTTTTTTATTCCTTGTTTCATTGTGATAAAGTTGAAAATATAAGATATTCTTTTATTTTATTCTTGACGAGGTCTTGTTTTGATGCCAAAGAAGCATAAAGCAGGATATATCTCTAAGGGAGCAAATATATTTCCCCCCTACTACACTGTATTTGTAGCAGTATTGATCATTTCATATCCACACTTTTTCATGTCTACTTATTTTGCCCACTGGAAAGTAAAAGTGCAGAATCAATTTTGATTGATATAAGCAGACTTTGCAGCGTGTAACTCCAGTAGAGGTTCATGTTTGTTTCCCAGTGTTTGCCGGGTGTGACCTCCTGGCTGCCGACGGGCGTGGCTTCTTTTATCTAAAAAAAAATAACACAGATCTGACAGACTTTGACAGCGGTTGTCGCCCTGAAATGAAACTTCGAGTGCACGTCTAAAATGCTCAAAATGTCAAGGTGGTCTCTAAAACGTTTTGGAGCTGGACGGATGATGAAAGTGAAACACGCCGGGCCGTCGTTTCGCCCCCTCCAGAGTCAGAAAAATGCAGAATCTCATTTCAGGGTGCAGAAAAATCCACGCACGCACGGCGGTCTGGAAATAACCCGATGTATCACTCAGCAAATTTGTGGCTCCCAACTCCAGGCAAACCTATTTTACCGCGCCGGTCCAGCGGGGAGTTACACGGGTGATGGAGAGATTATAGAGCCGTTATGCCCGCTGCTCTGACCTGCAAAGATGGAGGCAGACAATTACAATTGTCTGAGCTGTTTCCATAGCAACGCCGCTCTCCACGGCGTTTTTTTTTTTTTTTTTTTTGTAACCAGCCTGTACTCCATCCTGTAATACCGGCTGACACCCTAATTCCCTTCGACGGTGAGTGTACCGACACAGAAAGAAGCAGCAGAGATGACGCTCTTCACTCAAAGCTTATGCTGGGCTGATTTTATTCCTAAAGCTGGTTAAGTTGCATGAAACCCAGGGCGTTCATTTGTAGATGCAAAGACCAAATACAGCTTAAACATATCCGAAACACAACGTGGATGAGGTCATCAGTTAAAACCAAAAGAATCTGCTATAAGTACCAATACTGCATGCGTTAAATCTAAAAATGAAAGGCCGAGGTCCCTCAGAGCTTTATGGGCTGGCTGCAGGGCAGACGTGGTTGTATGTGGATGCCAGCATCACAGCTGTCTGTTTTTTTTTTTACCACTGGATGCTTGGCAGGAATACTTACCGCCGCCGCCTCGATGCTGCAGCCGAACAGAGTGGCTGCAGGAAAATGAAAGCAGAGGAAGCAGAGAGCTGAGACCTTCGAAAGAATTAGGTCTGCATTCAACGGTTCCCTTGCACACTGCAAAAATGAAACTAAAAATAAGTCAAATTTTCTTGAAATTAGTGTATTTGTCCTTGATTTGAGCAGATAAATAAGATGAGTTGCCAATGGAATGAGCTTTTTACACTTAAAATAAGAAAAACTCCTCTCCATCATCTTATTTAGAGGGCAGAATATCTAATTATCTTATTTTAGGGGTTATTTTAGAGGTTTTCCTTCCCGTTAATGGGGAGTTTTTCCTTTCCGCTGTCGCTTCATGCTTGCTTAGTATGAGGGATCGCTGCAAAGCCATGGACAATGCAGACGACTCTTCCTGTTGCTCCACACATCTCCAGGAGTGAATGCTGCTTGGAGAGACTTTGACACAATCAACATGTTCCATATATAGGAATTTTTTTTTTGACCAATTTGTATAATTTGACCCAATCTGTATAATCTGATTGATTTTGACTTTGTAAATTTCCTCGAGATGACATGTTTCATGAATTGGCGCTATATAAATAAAATTGAATTGAGTTGAAAAATGCTCATTATATTGGCAGATCATCTTATTTACCTGCTCAAATCAAGGACAAACACACTCAGTTCAAGAAAATTTGACTTATTTTTAGTTTAGTTTTTGCAGCGCAAAAACAACCAGAGAATCCAACAACGAGCCTCAGCTTCCAACAAAACCAGGACAGATAGAGGCGTAGGTAGGCAGACAAGCAGCTGCTGGCCATCAGGGAAAGGGTTAGAAGAATGGATTCAAGCTAACATAAAAAAACGCTCTACAGACAGAAACATTATTCTCAGGAGGAAAACACTCATCCCAGCAAATTCACTCCAAGGTCAGACCCCGCCATGCTCAGAGAAACGAGAATTTTGACGCTCTACAAGCTTAAAGACCCTGACAGGACATTGTGTTGAAAAAGTGAAAACCTTCTTCTATGTGAAAGGAAAATGGCAGCCGGCTTTAGTTTGCACAGTTCCATCTGATTGACCGCTTGAGACAAAAAGTGAGAGATGTTCGACCACGGCGTAAAACCTTTTATTTAAAGAAACATAAGCGCACCACAAAGGGGCAGAAACCTCTCCTCAGGCGCGGCACTGGAGGGTTGGTGGTTTGGGCTCGCTGTGCAGACCCAGGTCCTGGGGACCGAGAAGGAAATGAGTTAAACATGAACTCCTGTGGAGCAAACGCATTAAACATGTCACCATCTGTCCAACAGCTGAAACATGATCCAAACTGGATCATCAACAGAACAATGATCCAAACTAATCAAAGTCAAACCTCCTGCTCCAACAGAAAGGTTGTGATAAAACTACCAGGCCTAATTTATCCCTTCTGGTCCACTTTGCTGCTCACTGGACCGCTACACATGCATGGAGTAAACTGGATGGTCTGCGTCCATCAACAATGATCTCTGCAAACGTCTGTGAGCAAATTAAAATCTCTGCCACCATGTTCGCCTTTATGCCTCCAGGTTTCAGAGCGAAGACGACGACTGAGAGCTGCTGCTGAATGAGGCTGCAGGCTGATAAATCACGGGACGGACACCGGTGGAAACTTTCTTATCTCCTTGGTGGCAGATTAATCGAAGATAAAACAAAGTTAAAGGTCAGTGGACTATCGTATAACGAACGTGTAATAAACCTATAAAGTCTTAAAGCTGTAGACTCAGAGTAAAAGCTCTTACTTTACCAGAGTGTTTCCACTGAAAGCAGAATTTCTGCAGCATAAACTACAATCATAATTGTCTTAGTTCAGGGGTGTCAAACTCATTTTGGTTCAGGGGCCGCATTCAGCTTAATCTGATCTCAAGAGCGCCACACGAGTAAACTCATTGCAAGATTAAATAGAACTAATAAAAGTGGACTTGTTGTTGATTTTTATATTAAATGAATTTCACTTTTACACAATATATTATGAATAACCTCAGCGTTTTTAAGAAAAGTATGTGCAATTTCAACAATACTTTTACTCAGTTAAACATTTACTTGTGCATTAAGCATAAGAACTGATCACAGTGATTGTACAATGTTGAAAAACATTTATTCACATTTTTTGGAACTTAAAAACACTGTCCTGCAAGACAAAATACATCAAACAGATGAAAATTAAGAAATTATTTAAAATCAATTTTCCACATCTGAAGCTCAGTGCTACCATCTGCTGATTAAAACACAGCGCCCCTTGTGGACAATATAGGAACTGTAGATTTTCAATTAAAATAAGTAGATGTTTTTTTCAATAATTGTTTTATCATTCTCTTCCTTTTATCTCCTCTTTCTTTCACCTTTTCTTTTTTCTTCTTGTTCTTCCTTTCCTCTCCTACTTTCCCATTGTAGTGTCCATATCATTTGAGATATTCCCCTCATGAATCATAATAAAACTATTCACATTCATAAATCAAGCGGAGCACTATGGCAAAAGCAGTACTGCTCCACTTGTGAAAGTCAAATCTGATGAGCTCTTTTTGGCATTGAGACAACAATTCTTATTTTCACATTGCCAGACAGAACACTGAAAAAAAAAAGAAGAAGAAGATTTAATTTACTTTTATTATAATGATAATGCATTTAGCCAACGGGCCGGACTAAATTGTTTGGCGGGCCAGAACCGGCCCGCGGGCCGTATGTTTGACACCCCTGTCTTAGTTGAACCATTCAGGCTTGATTTTGTTATTGAGATAAATGTTCAAGTTAGTCAAGTAAGGTAAAAAAACAACCAAAGTAGCATACATCTGCATCCCTTTAAAATAAATAAAAGGGAAACATGAGTCCAGGGTTGTTTGCAGTGGTGCAATTCCTCTTATTTAGCTTCTTTATTTGGGTAAAAAAATAAATAAACAACAGCAACTATACAAATGCATCCCTTTGAACCTTGAAGGTCTCCTGACATGTTTTATGGAAATGACACGTCGGACGGTCTTTGCCCTCTACACGAAACAAATCAAGGCGGGATTACGGCGCCTTTCTCCGTCTCCCTGTGTTCTGTGACAGGATTGATGAAGGAGACAGAGATCAGTTTTGACCTGACAGGCTAAGCGAGGTTTTCACCCCCATCTGCTGACTGGTTTAGGGACAAGCCGGCTTCCTGAGGGACAGATGTGGCCATGATGAGCGGTCTGCGCACCAAGCCAGCCAAGCGTTTTAAAACTGCGAACAAGACTCAGAAATCAACGCCGATTGAAGCATTTTTCTGTTTTTATGTTTTTATGAAATAAATATTTTTTTTGAAAGAGGCCATTGCTCCCTTTGGTCCAGAAAAATAAATTTAAACCAGATTTCCGATCCATACCGTCCACATTTAGACACTGAAGCTTGGTTTCCTCATTTAATCTAATTTAGTATGAGGGATTGCTGTCAAACTCATTTTGGTTGAGGGGCCGCATACAGCTTAATCTGATCTCAAGAGGGCCACACGTGTTGATTTTTATATTAAATTAATTTCACTTTTACACAATATATTATGAATAACCTCAGCGTTTTTAAGACAAGTATGTGCAATTTCAACAATACTTTCACTCAGTTAAACATTTACTTGTGCATTATGCATAAGAACTGATCACAGTGATTATACAATGTTGAAAAACATTTATTCACATTTTTTGGAGCTTAAAAACACTGTTCTACCTGACAAAATACATCAAACAGATAAAAATTAAGAAATTATTTAAATTTTTCCACACCTGAAGCTTAATCTGCTAATTAAAACACAGCGCCCCTCGTGGACAATATAGGAACTGCATATTTTCAATTAAACGAAGTACATGTTTTGTTCAATAATTGTTTTATCATTGTCTACCTTTTGTTTTTTTCTTCTTGTTCTTCCTTTCCTCTCCTACTTTCCCATTGTAGTGTCCATATTATTTGAGATATTCCCCGCATGAATCATAATAAAACTATTCACATTCATAAATCAAGCGGAGCACTATGGCAAAAGCAGTACTGCTCCACTTGTGAAAGTCAAATCTGATGAGCTCTTTTTGCCATTAAGGCAACAATTCTTATTGCCACATTGCCAGACAGGACACTGGAGAAAAAAAAAAAAATGTATTATTATTTTTTTTAATAATGATAATGCATTTAGCCACAGGGCTGGACAAAAAATGTTCGGCGGGCCGGATCCGGCCCGCGGGCCGTATGTTTGACACCCCTGATTTAGACGGAGCTTCACCTTTTACTCTGCAGCCACATTTAAACGTCATTTAAGTTATCTTGTCATAGTATGGGTTTTGTTTAGGTTTAGTTGTGGACTTTTCTTCATTTATCCTGTCACTCCTCAGTCATCAGGTCAGTCCACTTCTGGTCACCACGCTTCCTTAGATCAGTTCCACCTGTTCCCAGTAATTAGTTTTCACTCCGGTCACCTGTTCACTTCCTGACTCATACCCACCCCAGCCTACTTCTCTCTGCCAGATTATTTAAAGCCATTCGGTGAGTCTAGTCCAGCGTTGCCTGCCTACCTATGATCTGACCCGATCTCGGCTTTAGATCATCTGAGCCAGCCTGATCCCTGTGATACTTGATTACCTGCGTCTTACCTTACCTGTTTTCTGTCCCTTGATTCTCTGCCTTGTCCTTGTCAGTCCTGTTTTTGCCAGCCTGTTACCGGACCTGTACATTTGCCCTGGACGATATTCTGCTCTGGACGGTTCCTGTAATCCTGATCTTTGGACTGTTTTCTTGAATACGGACTCTGATTATCCTTTTTGCCTTTCTGCCTGTCATCCTGGTTCAGATCCATTTCCTGTCTTTTTAATAAACGGCCTTTAAACGTCACCTACTGTATCTGGCTCTGTCTCTGTTCGTGACATATCTTGTATTTTTGTTACATCATTTCAATGAAATTTTGCCATTGGGAATGACAGAACACTTTGGATTAGGTCAAAAGTAACCTAGATGTAGCCTCGTGAGACCATCCTGATCTCGCGAGCTTTCAAGGTTTCACTCGCAGATCAGTCTGGCTACTCTCCGTTAAAGAAAATTTGGAGCAGTTCACCAAACGAACGTCCAATCAGCGTTGGCTTTGAGGCGGGTTGAGGTGTGACGCAACGAGAAGCGCGACAGTTCAGTCTAAAGAACATGGCGGCTTCAGCCGATGAAACTAGCGTTAGCGTGGCTATCGAGCAACTGAAATTGTGCCTTTTATTCGCAAATTATCTTTACATAAACAGCAAATATCCTTTGCCGACATGTTGCTTATTTGCTGAGCTAACAAGCCTTTACCTGCAGCAGCAAGAGTAGCCTGGCTTGTGGTTGTGTTTTCGTCGTCGCTCTGTTAGTACGTCATGTTTCTTTGCTCTGATTGGTTTATTTGGCCCATCTATCACCAACATAGGCCAATCAGCTAACCAGTATTTTCGCCCCTTCCCAAAATTACTTCAACGGAAGGTTTCCAGATGGATATGCGGAGCAAATCCATCTGGCGGAGTCAGGTTAACCTAGATGCACCTAGATCTAAAATCCATGTCAAAAGACAAAGGAGGATGTCACAGAGCCTTTGGTTCTGTTTCTCCAGTCATTGGGTAATGGTGACAAAATGCATATAAACAGTTTATCTCACATGTTATTTGAGCCAATAAATACCTTTCAGGAGTTTTAGGATGCATGTAAGATGAGCATCCTGCAGATGAATGGACAGCTGTTGTTTAACAGATGAAAACTGCTAATCATGAATTTTGGTCAGGGATCTTAAAGAAGTCCCGCTGCCTCCAGCTGAACTTTCAGGACCTTCCTGGGTGAATCTCCAGCTGCATACATGACGCTTCCTTTCCTCCTGCTGTAGCCGGGAGGAGCTTTACAGCCGTATGGACGGGTGGATGAATCGCTCCGATGTGTCTCATGATGGAAGCTTCTATCATCAAGTAATGGGCTGTGGCAAATAAAGCGAATAAAACATCTTTCTGATGATCCCCCATCCATTCATTTATCCGGTCCTGGAAGGCCACAGCTCTTAAACCAGGTCAAATCCATAAACATTAAACCAGGAGGCAAAGAAAGATCATAAAAAAGTAACCGACAGGGTCTTCAATTTCCATTGCATTTCAGATATTCTTCTCTTTCCTGTGACTCTGTGATCAATCTTCATGTAAAAAAAAAACCTCTGCAGTCAACAAATCCTGTTGCGTTATGGACTCTATCAGTTGTTCTGATCTTGTATGTATTGAATCCAGAGAAATATCCCCAACCCGTATTGATTTTCTGGGAAAAAACAATCCCATAAAGGAGGAGTGCTGAAAAATGACTGAAGGTTATAGTAAATATTTTGAGCTGTGGAGTTTTTTTTCTCTCTCTCTCTCCCTCCACTGATTTAATTCAGCACATTTCAATAATCAAATCAGTGCAGCAAAGGTCAAAATAACTCTTAATTTTTAAAAAAAAAAAAACATCAAATGAGCTTTTGCATAATTTCTGATTTTTATATAAGGATTATTGAAAGAGTTATCACTTCCCACGCTTTAAATTTCCCAGTTGCAAGACATTATGCAGATGCCGTTTCAAGAGATTTTAGTTCCTGTAATGCTTTCAGCTACACTTACCACTTAATTTTTAATGTTACAAAAAACAAGGCTAACTATAAACCCAAAAAAAAAAACAGATGGAAAATCTGTAATTTCCACTCCAGAAAGGCCTGAAAATGCAGTTTGAAGACGTGTTTTCTGCCAGTGCTTGGTGTTTGTTCTCTGCCGGCCCAGCAGGGGGCAGTGCTGAGCCGGCTGGGCCCACAGCGGACAGTCAGCAGGAGGCAGAGGATGAACACACAGGGATAAGTGTGCAGGGCCACTCCCTGAACATTACACCCTGATTTGAAGACCACGGTGTTCATTCATGGTGAGGCCACTGCTGATGCTGCTGTAGATTCTGTGAGTGGAAGTGGAGTCAGCAGTGGGGGTGTGGGTGTGGGTGAGGAAGGAGGAAGTGTGTGGGTCCTTTAAGGATCTGGAGCATCTGCATGCTTTAATCTCCTACCTGTGCTGCTCTGGCCCTGGTTCTGAGTTAAACGTTGCAGGTCTTCAACCTGTGGGCATGGCTCTGTGCGACGATGACTTTCTAATCTCACACAGCTCAGAGCCAGTGGGGCTTGTTGGAGCGCGCTCAGTTAATGTGGGGGGGGGGTGCTCCTGTGCTCTAATAGATTCTCTGGAGCAGATGTCGATTTGTCCCGACAGCCTCTCACGTTCACTTCTGCCTCTCTTCTTCTCTCCCTTTCATCTCTTTGTCCGCTTCATCTTTTTCTGCTCCCGCTCTCCTCTTTCATCCACGCAGACCAAATTCCTTCCTTGCGTCCTTTCCTTTCACCTTTCCTCCTCCGTCTTTTCCTTTCATCTCATTTCTTCTCCTTTCAACGCTCCCCTGCTCTTGCCTTCCCCTCTTTTGTTTCCTCTTTCATTTCTCTTTATCTGTCAGCCGATCTCACCTCAACTCATTCTCTCTCTTTTTTTATCTGTTTTCTTGTGTTTATCTTTCTGTTCTTTTCTCCTTTTAATGACATTACCTAATTTCTTCTTCACTTCCTTCACCCACGTTTTACTTTTTTTATTTTTGGCCTCTCCCTCCCTCCTCTTTTGTCTTAATTTAATCCTTTCCCTCCTCTCCCATCCTAATGCTGTTCTGTCACTTCTCCTCATACATACATTAGCTTTCCTTTTGTTCTTTAATCACATCACCTAATTTCCTCGTCTTCTTCCATTTGCTGCCAGCTGTCATCTCAGCGTCTTTTCCCGTTATTTCCCCTTTCTTTCGGGTCCTGTCCTTCTTCTTTTGTCATGTTGGACCCATTCCAACAGGTCCAGGAGGGAAACTCTGACAGAACAAATAGTAAAAGTGCCTCGAGATGACATGTTTCATGAATTGGCGCTATATAAATAAAACTGAATTGAATTAAATTGAAATTTGAATTAAACCAGCCTAAAACTAAAAGTGCTTTACACATAAAATGACTCCTACCTTCTCATTCCTGTATTCAGACTGAGCAAGCATGAAGCGACAGTGGAAAGAAAAACTCCCCATTAATGGGAAGGAAAATCTTCAGCCATGTGGGTCTAAAGCAACACTACAAAGACAATTCAGGATAACCTAAGCCACTCTAACTATAAACTTTATCCATCCATCCATCCATCCATCCATTTATCATCCATTCATTCATCCATCCATCCATCCATCCATCCATCCATCCATCCATCCATCCATCCATCCATCCATCCATCCATCCATCCATCCATCCATTCATTCATCATCCATCCATCATACATACATCCACCCATTTATCATCCATCCATCCAACCATCCATCCATCCATCCATCCATCCATCCATCCATCCATCCATCCATCCATCCATCCATCCATCCATCCATCCATCCATCATACATACATCCACCCATTTATCATCCATCCATCCATCCATCCATCCATCAATCCATCCATCATACATACATACATACATACATACATACATACATACATACATCCACCCACCCATGTATCATCATCCATCCTTCCATCCACCCATTTATCATCCATTCATCCATCCATCCACCCATTTATCATCCATCCATCCATCCATCCATCCATCCATCCATCCATCCATCCATCCATCCATCCATCCATCCATCCATCCATCCATCATACATACATCCACCCATTTATCATCCATCCATCCATCCATCCATCCATCAATCCATCCATCATACATACATACATACATACATACATACATACATACATACATCCACCCACCCATGTATCATCATCCATCCTTCCATCCACCCATTTATCATCCATTCATCCATCCATCCACCCATTTATCATCCATCCATCCATCCATCCATCCATCCATCCATCCATCCATCCATCCATCCATCCATCCATCATACATACATACATCCACCCATTTATCATCCATCTATCCATCCATCCATCCATCCACCCATTTATCATCCACCCATTTATCATCCATTCATCCATTTATCATCCATTCATCCATCCATCCACCCATTTATCATCCATCCATCCATTCATCCATCCATCCACCCATTTATCATCCATCCATCCATCCATCCATCCATCCATCCATCCATCCATCCATCATACATACATACATACATACATCCACCCATTTATCATCCATACATACATCCATCCATTTATCATCCATCCATCCACCCATTTATCATCCATCCATCCATCCATCCATCCATCCATCCATCCATCCATCCATCCATCATACATACATACATACATCCACCCATTTATCATCCGTCCATCCATCCATCCATCCATTCATCCATCCATCCATCCACCCATTTATCATCCATCCATCCATCCATCCATCCATCCATCCATCCATCCATCCATCCATCCATCCATCCATCATACATACATACATACATACATACATACATACATACATACATACATCCACCCATTTATCATCCATCCATCCATCCATCCATCCATCCATCCATCCATCCATCCATCCATCCATCCATCCATCCATCCACCCATTTATCATCCATCCATCCATCCATCCATCCATCCATCCATCCATCCATCCATCCATCCATCCATCCATCCATCCATCCATCCATCCATCCATCCATCCATCCATCGCTCTTGAACAAAATTCCTCCGCTCCAACCTCCCGGTTCCCATTTTATTCTGAATGTAATCTCAACACTTTTTATTTGCTGTGTCTGTCTCCATGCTAACCTCTGATGGATGGTGACCTATCCAGGTTGCCCTCCCACTTCTTACCCAATGAATCCTGCTGGTCCAAATCTCCAGCAGGATGAGAAAAATCAGGTATTACAAATGAACGGATGGATTTATAATTGATTCCTAATTATCATCTTAACCTTTCTCCCTGCTTTACCATCGCTCCTTCATAATTTAACACTGGCTGCTGCCCAGTTCTCTACTGCAGTAAGTCCATTCCTAAGTGCTTAAAACTGCATGTGAACTACTTTTTTCTTTGTGTTTCTGTATTTCTATGAACTACGGAGATAATAGGTTTTGAAAAAAATTATCTCTTTGCACATCCTGTTTCTACTGATGGTGGTTATACAAGTACAGGCGAGCCGACTCTCAGGAAATAATATATTTTGTTCTGTTGTATTATAACAGATTAGGACTCCAAATGAAAGTAAAATAACTGAGCGACCCCCCTGCTGGTGGATAATATTTACCGGAATCACACGTTCTCTCGGGCGGACCGTGAGTAAATTACAGAAAATTACCTGAAATTGTGGAATGTCAAAGGTAGTGAGAAACGTCCCGCTGTCCGGTATGAATGGATGAGTGGCCCCTGCAACATTTCCTGCGGCGGGAGACCCCATTTCATACCCATAAAGGTACAAAATAAGTGAAACTACAAAGATATGCGACGGCGAGGAGGTGATCAAGCCTTCTGTCTCCTCTCCGCCGTCTTCATCCCAGTCTCCATCCTGTACTTCTACCTCCAATTTCCTTTCTTTTCTCTCTCTCATTTATCTTCCCCCTCGTCTTGATTAATTTCCTCTCCTTTCAGCTCCCAATCCAGTTGTCAGCGCAATTTCTGTCTCTCCCATTTTCTTGGCGTTTCCCTTTATGTTTTGTCTGTTTGTCATTTTCCTCGTTTCATGTTGTTTTCTTTCCATTCTTTGTTTTTATCTCATTTTACACCCCCCCTCCTTTCTTTTGATTTGCTTTTTTCATTTAAACCCTCTCAAGTCTTCTTTCTTTTCTGTTTTTCTGCCAGTAATCAATCTTTCCCTCGTTTCTTTGTTTCTTCTTCTCCCACCCAGTCTTCTCTCCTTTTTTATTTTACATTTTCCCTCCCTTCCTCTGTTCTTTAATCTACGTCTCCTCCTTGTTTCTGTCTCCACTCTCATCACCTTTCCTCCCCATATCTTCCTCTCCTCTTTCTCCTCCTGTCTCGCCACCTTTTCTCTTCTTTCCTCACATTTTCATTTTCATCTTCTTTCCTTTCCGCTCAACTTGTTTCTCTTCCTGGTTGCCTCCCTCTCTCATCTCCTTTATCTTCACTTTTTTTCATCACTCCTCCTCTCACCTTCTTCTCTTCAGCACGTCACCCTCTCCCCTCTCTCTCTCTCTCTCTCCACCCCTCTCTCTCTCTTTCTCAGTGGCTTTCTGTTCACCTTTTTTTTGTTCTGCCTTCTCTCACTTGCAGAAGTGGATCAATGACATTCTTTTTTTCTCTCTTTTATCTTTTATTCCCACTCCTCCCCTCCCTGCCTTTTTTCTTTCCATCGAACTTTCACTCTTTCACCTCTCCGGCTCACAGGAAATGAGATTCGAGCTTATTGGCTTATTTCCACCTGTCCCCAGTTTGACCTCTGCGTGTCTCACAAACAGACCCAGTCACACACACTTTTTGTCATCCCCCCCCCCCTTACCCAACATGTCGGATTCTGATATTCTCTTCTATTTGTGCACATATTCATGAAGTAGAGCCGCACACTTTAAAACCGCTTCCCTCCCACATGCACCCGTGTGCTTTGCTTCATTTCAGTTCATTGTTTCACCTCACCAATCAGCCTCCATTGACTCCAGCAAGATGTACGCTCAACCTCTCTAAACTGTTTAATAATGCCATTAATCATCGGGCTCTGACTTTGCGTCGGCACAGTCGCCTCTATAAGTGGACTCAAAGTGGGTTACGATTCCTCGGGGCCCCAAAACTTCAACAGAGGCCCTTAAAAAGCTCCAAATGAATGTGGTATTTCATTTTGTGCAGTTTTTAAAAAAACAAACACAGAGAGAGAAAACCAGAGAACATTTCTGTTCGGTTCTATCAATTCAGTTGTTTTAGTACGACGCCAGTTGCCGAACAAATGTTATTTAGAGGCCCTTTACAAAAAAAGTTTAATTCCGATTCAACTACATACCATCAAATTTGGTGTAAACAGGTTCAAACCGATACAAAATAGTCAAATAAAGTTGACCATAAAATGCAGAGTGGTATAAATTAATTTCAAGAAGTCCAAACAGTTTCTTTGTGTGTTCAATGTTGCAGCAACTCCTTATTCTGGAGTGTTTGGCGACAGTGGAAAGGAACCACTCCATTTTCAACAAGAATCCAGCTCAATAAGAGAGGCTTTTAAGAGGACAGGAGGGAGTCAAAAGAAAAACACAGATTACAGTACACAAGAATACCTTTTCCACTGCCACTCAAAAGCCTGGGGCGTTTCCAAACACATTTAGCTGGATAATTTCACTTTCCACGGGACTTGTTTGAGGTGGGGGGGGGGGGGGGGGGGGTGCGTGCAAAACTGTCCTCCATAAGGGTGGAGTAAGTAGCAGAATGGAGATGAGGAGTTTACAAACCGGATCGATTTTTTACCTTTAAAGCTAGTTTGTAATCCTTTTCAGATTTTTTTTTTTTTTGTAAAAGTGGGTAAAATAGTAGCCTCGTGAGACCATCCTGATCTCGCGAGCTTTCAAGGTTTCACTCGCAGATCAGTCTGGCTACTTTCCGTTAAAGAAAATTTGGAGCCGTTCACCAAACGAACGTCCAATCAGCGTTGGCTTTGAGGCGGGTTGAGGTGTGACGCAACGAGAAGCGCGACAGTTCAGTCTAAAGAACATGGCGGCTTCAGCCGATGAAACTAGCGTTAGCGTGGCTATCGAGCAAGTTTAATCGGAATTACAGAGTATTTCATTGCTGAGCTAACGAGCCTTTACCTGCAGCAGCAAGAGTAGCTTGGCTTGTGGTTGTGTTTTCGTCGTCGCTCGTAACAGAGCGACGACGAAGCATGTTGACAAGTACGTCATATGCTTCGTTGATCTGATTGGTTTATTTGGCCCGTCTATCACCGACATAGGCCAATCAGCTAACCAGTATTTTTGCCCCTTCCCAAAATTACTTCAACGGAAGGTTTCCAGATGGATATGCGGAGCAAATCCATCTGGCGGCGTCAGGTAAGTAAAATGGTCCTTCCTTCCTGAAAGTAGTAAATACATTATGTACTTAGAGAAAGACGGTTACTTTTTTTTAATGGAAGCTGCAGGCCTGTAAAATCTATGACCCTCGGTCCGAAAGGGCATAGATTGGTTAGAGTTTTGTTCCTGCTCTAACCCCCCTCTGTCCCTCAGGTTCTGGGGTATCACTTTATCTATCGGTTGTCCCACATGTCGATCATTCTGACGCGCTCACATAACGCCAGTGTCCGTGCTCGTTCCTTCATAGCTTCCGCTTGCTGGCTGCGCATTTCTAGTGTTTATGTATCCGGTTAGCTTAGCGGCTAGCTTAGCGGCTAGGTTAGCGGTTAGCTGTTCATTTTAGCTCCGCTGCTCTCACTGTAGACTTTAAACATGGCTGATAGTCACAGGAAGCGCACCACATTCATGTTTAGGAGAAGAGATGCAGGTGTTGGTAGGAAGTAATAACACCAGAGTGGATTTGGGAGATTTTTAAGACGCAATCCCTCTGAAGAGGGGAAGAGCTGGTAAGCTGGTCTTGCGCATGCGCACGTTGACCCCAGCTTTAACTTGTCACAAAAAGTTGTTGTTCGGCAAGAAAGAACACCTCAAAACTTCATCTGTGCAGTCAGTTAATCAGGATTATTAGCCAATTTTAATCCTGCTTGGAAACCTCCAGAAAACCAAAAGCCTGGGGCTTTAAATCCTGGGGCTTCTAATAGAAAAGAAGCCAAAGTTACTGGCAGCAATAGCTCCATCCAGAACAATGACACAGCTAAACACAAAAGCACTGAAACAGGTGCACTTTCTAGGGGATATAAAAACAACGATGGTACTGTTAGAGCAAATAAAAAGTATTTTAAAGGGGGTGTTATGAATACTTTTAATGAGGTTTGAATATTTGTTTAGAGGCCAAACCAGCTGCCAGTTTCATTATGAGGTAGTATTCTGACACTGTTTGATAGCCGCTTGCTTTGACACAAACTACCTGAATAACGATAAGACGGCCTGAGCAGCAGGGATCAATGTGAACCCGAGGCAGAGATGGAGGCTTCCTCTCCACCAAGGGGGGTCGAAAGTCTAACCCACAGATTCCTGCTCTCATCTTTTTTTTAGAACCAATCATTGTAATTTTGTTTCACATCCCTTGTATAAAACATGTATACACTGGATGATTGTTGCTCTTTTTCTGGGGCACTGTGTGCGCCACGGTGTGTGAAGTGAGCTGAATGGAGAGTCCTTGTACAACAAAACCTAGATTTTCAGTGGAGAGAAGTAGTTTTGTGATCTGTTCAAAGATAAACGAGCACACAGTGTACAAAGTTAATGGCAACAATAGCTCCTTCAGTGACTGTTTAGGTAAAACACACCCAGACATGGAAACACTAGGGCAGAAGTACTTTCCTTGGGAAAAAGGAAATAAAATACAAATGTTATGAGCAATACCTTCAGAAATGGCTTACAGTCCCATAAAGAGATACAGGTAAAAATAACAGCAAAGGACTAGGAGTACTTTCTATAGGAAACAAAACCAAGAATATCACACTTTGCAAGATTAGCTTCTTTAACAGCTTTAATACCAGGAAAAACACACAGCATAACACAGGATCAGTAAAAAATAAAATATACAAGGACGGTACGCAACAGTTAACGGCAGCCATAGCTCTGTAAATGGCTCAATCCATGAAAAAGAACATAGCTAAACAGAAGCACCTGGCAAGGGATACTTTCTGTTGAAAAGAACAACAAATAGAATATGGAAATTTAATGCCAGCAATAGCTTTTCTACTGGCTACATCCAGGAAAAACACACAGTCTGGTCCAGAAACACTGGGCCTGGAGTGCTTTCTATGGGGAGTAAAATCCAAGGAAATACAAAAATAGCAACAATCATTTTAAAGGCGCCATCCAGGAAAGAGACACAGCTAAACAAAGATGCAATGTGATAGGGGGACAGTCTATGAAAAGAATGAGAGAAAAAAAGGTTAATGGCAACAACTGCAAAAAAAAAATAAAAAAAAAAAAATAAAATAAAGAGAAAAGCTACCAGGATGTCTTTCAATTCAATTACATTTTATTTATATAGCTCCAATTCATGAAGCATGTCATCTCAAAGCACTTTACAAAGTCAAAATCAATCAGATTATACAGATTGGTAAAACATTTCCTATATAAGGGAACCAGTTGATTGCATCAAAGTCTCTCCAAGCAGCATTCACTCCTCCTGAAAGAGCGTAGAGCCACAGGGAGAGTCGTCTGCATTGTTGATGGCTTTGCAGCAATCCCTCATACTGAGCATGCATGAAGCGACAGTGGAAAGAAAAACTCCCCATTAACGGGAAGGAAAATCTTCAGCCATGTGGGTCTAAAGCAACACTACAAAGATAATTCAGGATAACCTAAGCCACTCTAACTATAAACTTTATTAAATAGGGAAAGTTTTAAGCCAGTGGTTGAAACTGAATCAAGGACACAAAGTAGGAGACTATTTACTGGAGAGGAGGCCGAGGACTAAAAGATTTGGCCCCATTTCTAATCTTAAAACCACAGGTTCCTAACATATCATAATACTGGAACATATAGAACATTCCAATATTATATTAGACAGCTTGGTTATTATAAATTCAATCAAGAAGAGGAGTTTAGATTTTAAATTCCTAGATATTTTAGGAACAACAAAGTCTAGCCACAAAAAGCTTTTCCCCTGGTGAGCTCTGTAACCAGCTGGGAAAATTAACCTTTGCTTTTAATCCAGACACTTTTGTTGTTTATCAGATTTGTATCTGAGAAAATCATATCAGTGTTTCTGCTTGTTTTCTACATGTTGCCTCTTCAGTTTTCTTTTTCTTTAATAAGATTTGTTCGTTTACTTTTTCCTGTTCTTGCATGACTTAATAAGTGTGATCAGCATCAACAACCACCAATTCCTCCAGTTCCTGTTATGCTGTCAGCCTCTGAGCGTTAATCTAATGCGCATTTTACACACTGCTAAAAAAAAAACAGAAATTGAAGGAACACCTTGATTGCACGTCTCAATTGGAAAACAAAATGCTGCTGGAGACCTGGTGAGGAACGGGTGACGTGTTAAGAACTAAAGGATGCCACATGATTTGATGCAAATTAAAATAATTAACCCACAGAGGGCTTCATATGAAGACACAGAGAAAGTGAAAATCTGGTGTTGCAGACAGCTCTAATTTGCTGAAATGTCATTGTAGAAACTCACCTTGAGCTTCAGTGGCTTCTATGGGCTCCACGTACTTGAATATCCGCTTTACTGGGCTCCTGGACAGTCACGGACCCACCACCAAATCAACTGCAAAAACAGATCTAAAAATAAGTAAAATGTTCTTAAAATGTGTGTTTTTGTCCTAGAGTTGAGCAGGTAAATAATATTATCTGTCAACAGAATGAGTATTTTGACCCCTAAAATAAGATAATTAGACAAACTGCACTTGAAATAAGATGATGGAGATAAGTTGTTCCTATTTTGAGTTCAAACATCTTATTCCATTGGCAAATAGTCTTATTTACCTGTTTAAATCAAGGACAGATACACTTATTTTAAGAAAATTGTACTTATTTTTAGTTCCGTTTTTGCAGTGTCCAACCCACTGAACAATGTGGCAGGAAGCAGAAGGTTCTCCAGAACCTTTAAGATCTGTCATCTGAGCTCAGAGTGAACCTGCTTTCATCTGTGAAGAGAACAAGGCCAGTGCTGAACCTGCCAGCTGTTCTCCGGTGAGTGCCAGTCGAGCTCCACAACACTTTAGAAGAATAGAAAGACCAGAACTAAACTAACAAAGTGTGTGTTTATGAAATAAAAGACATTTTCCAAATAACATAATCTTTCTTTTGCATCTTAGTTATTGTTAGAAATATTGAATTTAACGTCAGTTCCTCCAGGTCTGAGGAGGAAACCTCTTTTTGCGCCTTAGTGGGATGAGTTATGGATTTAAGGGTCCGACAAAATACAGGATAGGTCTGCAGGAGGAAAAACTGCCAAAAAACAGAGAAATAATGTGAAAGATTGATCAAAAATAAGCAAACTAGACAAAAAAAACATGTTAAAAGGCATCTACTAGAAGGTTTAAGAGCATCAGGACTGGCTGGGGAGACTTTATCCCACATGTGGTGCAGGAAAACCTTGGAGTTTCCCCGGATGAGCCACACATAGCTGTGGAGACAGACGGGATATTTCTGGGATGCTGCTTCACCCGTGACTCAGGATCTGCTCAACGAAGCACAATTAGTGGCTTCATGATTTTTGACATGAAAACTTATCACTTTCTTACCAAATGTGCTCCAGAGCAGGTTAGCTTTCCAAAGATAGAGATCAAGACCAATAAAGCCCCGCCTCTCTACCAGCGTCAATTAAGAGGAATTAAGCTGAAATGTGAAGCCTCAGGTTTGAGAAAATTCAGTCATGAAAAACTTTGAGTTTTCTGCTCTCTCTTGGAGGGACGCGGCATTTCTGCAGTATTTAAAACAATGGATGCAGCTGCAGATCAAACCAGCCTGTATTCAACAACTGGTGGCAGAACAAGAACCTGTAGCGGAGTGAGTTTCTCCACTGCAAGGTTTGACCTCATAAGTGTTCATTTTCACCACTCCTTTGAACATGTGTCAATGAATACTCTCCACAGAGTTACATTTTACCGTCAGCAGAGAATCCGTCCGGTAGATATCTCAGTAGGAAGGATGCTTGTGCGCCGAACAGAGGAACCTGTTAATTAAGGTGTCTCTCTCTGAAAATACCCCGTCCTCATTGGTCAGCAGCGCAGAACGCACCACAGGCTCAAAGCTGCCACATAATTGTGTTTTTATGTATTTTCATGGTGACATCGCTGATGAAAAACACAAAAAAAAAAAAAACAGTTTGAAATTATGAACCATGGTTTTATGCATCATTATCGAGTTTAGATGGTGGTAAATGAACCTATGAGATCTCGGCCGGCCGGACTGAATGTTTTTTTTCAGATCATTTAGTACAAAGATGATTTAGAACAGCTGGATTGTTGTAGAGAGGTTAAAAACTTTCTATGATACATAGAAAGTCAGCATTGTAGTTTTTAATACAAACCAGTTTATAAGGACAAAACGTTCATGCTTTAATAATTTGACGGGTATATTAATGAACTAACTGATTTGTGGCCTCACTGATGTTTTTTCATGGCCAGATTTCTTTCTGTCTCTTCGTTGTGATCGGTCTTCTTACCAGTTTTATTTGCAGGAACAGACGTCAGAGCCATCGCTCAGCTCCTTAGAACCACTTTAACTCCACCATCAGTGTTAGATCAGCTGCATTTATTTAGAAAATCCTCAATAGGCTGAACCTGTTTTATAGGATGGAGCTCCAATCCTGGATAATAGATGATCTGTACAGAAGATTTAAACAAATCCATCCTTCCGTTCTATTGTCTTTGAATCATTTTTGTCTTTTTGTTTTTATTTCTTTGACCTTCCTGTCCTTGCATATAAAATCCAGAGGTTACTCTGGGTTTATTTTATTGTTTTTTTTTTAAGCACACACCTGCACAGTTTAACTACCTTCACACCTGCCTCAGGTTGCTCGTTAACACCTTTCAGTATTTATATTCCAGCTTTAGTCTGTTGTGTTCTGATGTGTTTTCCTTGTTAATGCATATGTTGTGTTCTCATGTGATTTTTGTTCTTTACATGCTGAGGTTTATGGACACGCAGCTCCTGCCGTATCCATGTCTCATCCGTTTATTTTGTCCCATTCCTGTCATAAACACCCCACCGGTGTTTGTCCTCAATTACTCCCACTGCAATAACGATGTGACATGGACAGCAAATATTACTAATATTTCATCATTTAGATTCAGTCGAAGTAATTCTGGATTCTTTGTTGTGTAGAGGAGGGATTAAGAATTTTGTGTCTTTGCATAATTTACCTTAGCATGTTTTACATTATAAAAGTTAGGTTCAAAAGTTCCTAAATTGTATCTTTTTTCCATTTCAAATTCATGTAACCAACATCAAATCACAACACACTTTATGTTCTAAATCTGTTTTATAATTAATCTGATTTTATTAAATTAAAAGTTAGACGTGAAAAACGTGAGTTTGTTAAAGATGATCTGAAGATTTTTGAATGACTTATGAATATTCTGAATGTAATTTTAATATCAAATTTCACCTTATCAGGTTCCTTACCTTGACAAATAAAGTATCTTTCTTTACAAAGAAAAAATAAATAAACTAAATTGCAGCAATAAATCCTAGCACCTGACCAACAGTTTTGGATGTGACAAACTTGAACTGATGGAGCCTCATCTGGACTCATTTACAACACGCTGAGGTTATCAAAAGATGTGTACAGACAATTGTTTAAGAACATTTTTACCTTTTCTATGTGGAAAAATGCACATTTTACCATTTCTAGGCTGCTTTCTGCACTTCGTTCATACTGCTGCACACATGCTGTGAAATGCAGAACCTTCAGACACATGTCCAATAATGAATTTTCATTAAAATATGAACGTGGAGCAAAGGAGAACCCAGGAGCTCTGCTATCCTACAACTACTAGATCCCTTTTCCAGCTCATCGCAAGGCAGCCGAGGGCAGAGGTGCCAACTTCCAGATGCATCAGAAACGTTTTGGGATTGTTTAGAGATGTGCAATGCTTCTGCAGGCAACTTCACCCAGCTAAAGATTTCTCAGGCAGCGTAACTCTGTAGGGGTTAGTCCTGTAACTGGTTCAAACCCATGCTCTGACTGGCTCAGGTGTTCTGTCCTTGGTAAATACACTTCAAGGTATTGTAAAGCACTTTGGGGTCCTCAGGACATGATAAAGTGTTTTAGAAGAGCAGGACATTTACCAACTCAGTGTTAATGAGTTAATTGCAAACCTGGAGACAGTAGCTGTGTTTTCATCAGCCTCTTAGATTGCATATTTTTGAAGTATCACATTAAAAAAGGTTGATGGAAATGGCAAAATCTAAAATAACTTCCTTAGTTTTGCAAAAAAAGTTTTTATGCTTGTTTGAGGTGGTTTTTTGGCTTTTGCAAAAAAAAAAAAAAAAGAAAAAGTTAATGAACTAAACCGGAGATGGCTTGTTTGTGAGTTCTGACGTAGGGATTTTTTATCTCACATGACTGATCAGCTGTTTCTGCTGTCGGAGTCTTACTGGATGTTCCTGTATTGCGGAAAACAATTGTATTTTTTCCTCTATGTATCTGTACAGCATTTAACATCAGCAGTGCTAGTTTACAGGACAGAACAATTACATTTTGCCTGATAGCCACACATTCCTGATAACCTCTCTTAATTTGTCTCAGCTGTGTGCTCAGTGCTAATCTGCTGCCTCCATTCCCTGTTTATTACAGCCATGGATAATATTAACTTTTGATGAATTTAACCAAACCTAGCTTGTTCTGGTAGATGGAAACATGTCTAATTTACATTTTATGTTTTTGCAACCTCTGAACAGCTAAAATGATCAAACAAAGCAGTATTATACACGTTTGTTTGTCTTCCGAGTGTCCAGGCTGGACTAGCACCAGGTTCTAATTATGGCTGAAATGTTATCGTGTTAGCAACAATTTCTTTTAATGTTTCGAATATAAAGGTTGGATCGGGAGCCGACACACTTTTGTGTCACTCACCAACGCGGTAGTATGTGCCTTTTATGTCGGGCGCTCATGCACACTTGGGTCAGTTTGCCACATTCAGAATAATTTTAACCTGACAAGCGTTTATTTGCACGCTGATCAGATTATCAATCGGGATAAACCACCTGTTCCATTCAGATTACAATTCCATTCCGATTGATCTTAATCCGATCACAATATTACGATTGGCTTATTTACATGACACATTTTTATTCTCTTTATTCTGATGACTTTTGTCCGTGTATTTTACTTGGCACATATGATTGCAGAAAGCGGCACATCACTCCGCAGAGGATCTTTGCACAATGAGACGTTTCAGGGGAGCTAGGCTAATGTTAGCTTGCTTCCTCTCCGTTTTTGACACAACTTGTTGATAGTTTTTTTTTTAGCTGTGGTTGCAGTTGATTCTAGTTCAGGGGTGTCAAACTCATTTTGGTTTAGGGGCCGCATTCAGCTTAATCTGATCTCAAGAGGGCCACACGAGTAAACTCATTGCAAGATTAAATAGAACTAATAAAAGTGGACTTGTTGTTGATTTTTATATTAAATGAATTTCACTTTTACACAATATATTATGAATAACCTCAGCGTTTTTAAGAAAAGTATGTGCAAGTTCAACAATACTTTTACTCTGTTAAACTTTTACTTAAGTGCATTATGCATAAGAACTGATCACAGTGATTGTACAATGTTGAAAAACATTTATTCACATTTTTTGGAACTTAAAAACACTGTCCTGCATGACAAAATACATCAAACTGATAAAAATTAAGAAATTATTTAAAACCAATTTGCCACATCTGAAGCTCAGTGCTACTATCTGCTGATTAAAACACAGTGCCCCTCGTGGACAATATAGGAACTGCAGATTTTCAATTAAACGAAGTACATGTTTTTTTCAATAATTGTTTTATCATTTTCTTCCCTTTATCTCCTCTTTCTTTCACCTTTTCTTTTTTCTTCTTGTTCTTCCTTTCCTCTCCTACTTTCCCACTGTAGTGTCCATATCATTTGAGATATTCCCCGCATGAATCATAGTAAAACTATTCACATTAATAAATCAAGCAGAGCACTATGGCAAAAGCAGGACTGCTCCATTTGTGAAGTTCAAATCTGATGAGCTCTTTTTGGCATTAAGACAACAATTCTTATAGCCACATTGCCAGACAGGACACTGGATAAAAAATAAAAATACAAAATAAATAAATAAATAAATAAATGATTTTTTGAATGTATGGGCCGTATGTTTGACACCCCTGTTCTAGTTAAACCAAACTTGCTGCGCTGGGATCAGGCCTTTGCCTCATTGCTGTCAGAGACAAAAACAAAGCGTAGTCTGAGCCCAGATGGACTTTTGGACGTCTGTATGTTCAGAATTGCTACTTTAAACCTTCCAGATTAGAATCAACAGAAATCACAGAAGTAACAGAAAACCTTTTGACTGCGTCTGCTTCTCATCTAGAAAATATATCCGATCCCCTCGTCTAATCACAGTCTGCCTACAGCCATTAAACTGTTCCTGTTCCTGAGCCAGTTTCTCCTTTGGCTCTTGCTGGGGGACAAATTGGAGCAAATGACACAACCAGCTAACATAAACATTAAAATAAAAAGCCACAAACTTTAATTTACTCTACACAGAGGGCTCGTGTTGCTTGAATCTAACCAGATGTGGAGCTTTTAATGTGAACCAAACCAAACATGGGAACCAGCTATTTAAACGACTTTGAGTAACAATCATTTTTTTTTTACTCCTTAAAACAAACTGATATGTTGAAACCATTTGTAACGTCTTGCTGCTTTAGCATTAAATGGCTCCTACTTAACAGATAAAATAATACAACTCTCTGAGCTTTTAGAGCTGAAAGCAAGAACTTAATTTCTTCCAGGTTTTTTTGGTTTTGTTTCTGAAAATTAATCTTCTCCTTGACTGACAGTTGTGGTCCATCTTGTTTTCGCTGGTTTTGAGTTTTCCGGCTCCAAACTAATTAACAAGGCTGAGGGCGAAGTCGGCGTTTCAGAGCGAGTCCTCGGAGGCGTTTAAAGTGACAGCAAACTCAGCGAACGCTTGAACTCTCGGGGAAACTCTTAAGTTTCACAAGATGTAATTAAATTCACATTACTGGCAGAACAAACTTCTTTTAGTCTCCAGAAAGAGGCAGCACCGGTGGTGAGGATGAGTGATGACATCCAGAGGAGAGAAAAAGTCCTGCGTCCCAGTTGCTTGGCTGCAACCTTACTCCCTCGGCTTAATGTGGATGAACGAGGCCCGTCTCAGAACAAAGCTCATTGAAATTCAGCCTTCTTGCTCGATTAGAAAACTCCCAGCTTTAATTTGACTGTATTAAGATCAGTTTGGAGAGGAAGGCAACAGCTCTTTAATGTCTGGTGGCCCATTTTTCAGATCTAATCAGTGGATTTGAAAGCTGTTTCATGCTCAGGTGGAAGCTATTCTTTTGTTATTTCTTCATCCGTCATGTCTCAAATTGATTGCGAGTGTGGATTTTACATTTGGAAGCCGTCATTGTTGTGGACCCACAATGTGCAGTCGTAGGGAACTCTCATTACAGACGGAAAAGCACAAAGATTGTCCTGCAGAACCAGAACAAATTACACTGGAAAAGGCCAAATCAACAGTTATTCAGTGATTCAGTCCAGGTTTGTTCTGACTCTGGATATATATATATATATATATATATATATATATATATATATATATATATATATATATATATATATATATATATATATATATATAGTGCACTCCACCATTACTGGCACCCCTGGGAGAGCATTTATGAAGTGGTGCCTGAATTATTGGCACTCCTTACAGTCCCTGTAATGTAAATGGAATTCAAACATTTTTATGTTTTACCTCCAACTCGGCCAAGTCGCTGTGGGAGCAGCTGAACTCACACCTTTTTAGGTTATTCTGCAAACTATTGATTTCCTTTCCCCCCTTGGGGCGTATATATAGCGTCACATGAGCATTATTTCTTTTAGCCATGCTTCGAAACGGGAAAGACAAGAGAACGTGCCATTAAGATTAGATAAGATAAAATAAGATAGGCTTTATTGATCTCACATTGGATAAATTCACTTGTCACATCAGCTCAATAGTCAGTCAATAGTCAGAAGAAGTGGAGATAATGTTTTCCAAAAGTAGGAAAAGGTGCATCAGTTATATACAGTGTACCTTCCTATATACAGTGGATCAAAAACAAAATGAGAAAAAAATAAGAATAAAAAGAAATCGGAGTAGTCAGATGATGTCGTATGTACCTCCACCGTTACATATATATATATATATATATATATACATATGTATACATACATATGTATTGACATATACTCACTTGGTGATAGCAGCAGAAGTTACCTGTTTCAGGATTATTGCACAAGTTATAGCACATTAGTTATTACAGTTATGGTTACAGTTATAGTCCAGTATTATATATATATATAATATATAATAATATATATATCCAGTATATACATATCTTTATCCAATATATATATAATATATATATATCCAGTATTATCTCTCTCTCTCTCTCTCTCTCTCTCTCTCTATATATATATATATATATATATATATATATATATATATATATATATATATATATATATATATATATATAATATTAAAATAAGTCCAGTGTGTCTGCGTGAGTCAAAAAAATTATAACAAGGAATTACCTACGGGCCAAAACTTTAATCCAGAGTCAGATTGATAATTGAAAGGTTTTAAACAAATGGAGTCGTGATGAACAAATCTAGATGAGGAGTCTGTACTCTAACCCTGTGACTACGGCAGCCATCAGAGAACTTCTGAAGGTGGAAACCTGGTGAGCTGATGGAGAAGTCTGCAGCGGAGAGGGTGAACAGAAAAGGCACCAGCTTTGTTCCCTGCGGTGCTCCTGTTCCTGCAGAACAGCCTGTCAGAACCACAGCCCCGTGTCTTCACATGCCGCGGTAAACCTAACATCCAGTGTCCACTGGGACGGGTCTGACTTGAGTTATTTTATAAATTAAAGAACATGATCCTCACGGTGCTCCCAGGTTTCTCCAGGTGGGTCAGAGGTGATGGCAAACCTGAAGACACACACTTTAAAAGCAAAAACAAAAGAAAACACACACTTCAAAACATCTAGACTTTTTTAAATCAACATCAGTTGATTTAAAAAAGGCGAAAACCAGAAAACATGTGTTAGATCAAGATGAAAATCACATTTATTTTGCCTAAAGAACCCAACAATTCTTCACCAGACACAGAATCACCTTTCTTCCACGGTCATCTCAGGCATCAGTCCTAAATCCTGTAGATCTCTGAGTTCTGGAGAAGAGAACCAAACCAAGTATTCACCATAAGCACAGCAGTAAATACAACTTCATGATGAAATAAAATAAATCCATTTTTTAGGCAGGGACTAATTGTGCTCTTTTTTTTCTTTCTATTTCATGGCAACTTTGTAATAAACCAAAAACAGCTGAAAACATTTTTAGGCTTTTTAAACATCTTCCCAGGAGCGTCAATAACTGTGTAAAAAAAACAAGTGGAGCTGGATTCAAAAGACCGAAGGCTGAAGAATCCTGAGTGCACAAATTTAAACCAAAATAATCATGATAACCGTCACATTGTTAGAGCTGAGTGGATCTGGCACTTTTCATTTTGAATTTATTAATTTAATGAGCCGCAGGAGCCTTCTGGTAGCGACAGAAAACTCAGACTTTATGCCTTCAGGTACAATCCTGACAGCAATTAACATTCTTTACACAATAACAAGCCAAGTTCAGGCTTTAAAACATTAAACAGCTGTAGTTTAGTTGGTTTAGTCGGTTGGAGATTTTAATAATTTGGTCTAACAGTGTAAAAGACGGTTCTGAATCACATGAACACAATGATCCAGATCCAGTTTAACCTGCAGTAAAAGGATAACGTTTTTTCTGGTTTAGGAGGAAATGGTCTATAGATATCCACATTTATACTGTGAATTCATTATATATTAAAGTAACACTCAAATATTTCAGTATTTCAATTACTTCATAGTTTCTGCAGGGAATCATGGGATAATTTAATGGACCACAGCAACTAATCAGGTAGACGCTAACTTCTGATTGGTTAACAAGTTACCTTCAGACCAATCACCTTTAACCACAGAACATTATCTACACATAATAGCTCCACACCTTTAGTGAGTGAATAGACAAATACTTAAATAAATAAATGAAATAAAATTTGTTGCTTAGCGAGTTTAAAATGACAAATGGAACTACTTTAATAGTAATTAAAGGGACGGATCCAGCAGTTAAACCAATCAGATGTTAAACAAACTACAAAATAATGAAATGTATACTGAAATAAATAAGATTGTGACATTAGTTTAATATATATTTTTTTTATATATCATATGGTTAGATCTGGTTTGCTATTGTCCATACAGACATTTGTCACAGTTTGGCCATATTGACTTATCTTTTTTATGGATTGCGTTACGTTAAGCCCTAAGTAACGACGACACTAGCCAAATAGTTAAAGGATCAGCTGTAGAAGAAGGAAGAGATGAAGACAGTAGGGCTAACTCTGTTCATGTACACGTTTTGACAAACTTTGCATGTCACCCTGCAGGTTGTTGTTGCGTCTGAATCTTAAATTCACATCCAGGATGCAGAAAGTCACACTTTGTTAGCAGACAGATATTGTTGCTATGCTGCTAAGCTGATGCGCTCCTGTGTTGTGCTGGCACACACCATTAATTATCATTTACATAAATGGCCCCTCTGGGAAATATTTCTGTGGCCAGAGTTCAGCTTTTTTTTACATTTGTAACACCCCGTCCTTCCCGTCTCTCCCCAAACTTCCTCTAATTTCTTTTTTTAAAATGCCAGCTTTAATTACATTAAAACACTAATAAGCGTCGGCTTGGCTGAGACAGACATTTGCATCATTGCACTGATCTTACAGGAAGCCTCTGCAGAAGCAGATCCTCGGGAGATTCGGCAGTTTTGCACAACGCGTCCCGAGAGACTCTCCCTGCACGCTCTGATTTAGCAAACCGGTTCCCTTTCAGGCAGAAACGTGGCTTTTTCCACGCACGGGGACATCGGGAAATTAGTCAGACAAAGAAACCTGCAGCTAAATGTGTTGAAAATAATGAATTATGGAAGGGACAGGGCCTCCTTCTGATTCGCTCTCTTATCATCAAGCAGTCATATGTAGTTTAGGCTACAGGTTGTTTCATGAGAAAATGTGCAACAGGACAGACGGGCGGCATCAAATATACATTGGGAGGAAATTCTGGTCAGACATAATGGAAAATAATCCCAGCTGGGTTGTTCTGGACCCGGTTTGGGCCTGTTAAGGGCCAGCCACCAACCTGAGGGAGCGCGCGGGTCTCAGCAGCAATTACATGTCGGTGGGCTGCAGAACTTTTTCATGAAAGTGGTTTGGAGCTAAAAATTCATAAATAAATCAGTTTGTGGGAGACGGTATGCATTCGGTATGCACAACCTCAGCAACAATTCATCTCAGAAATGTCCTTTTTATTAGAGAGGTCTCAATATGGATCCACAGCCATGTACTGGAAAGCGTGAAGCAATAAATGTTTCCTTCAGGGGAGAATCAGATAATTATCTTCAGAGTAATTAGCATATATAACGTGATGATCCCGCAGGACGTCTGCCTCTCTGCAGAGCTGCTCTTTCCGCGCACACCTAGCATATTCGCTTTGATTCTGCTGTCCTTGTTTTTCGGCGGCGCGAAAAAACAGAAAATCATTATTTCACTTTCGTGCCTCTGATAAAGCTTCGTGTGAACCTGGAGCTCATCTCACCTTTTCACCGCAAGGGATCTCTGCAGACTACTTAGTTCATTATTATAGGGGAAAAAAGTGCAAATTGGAAAAATAAATATCTCTGATGTCTCCCTCTTCGCTGTGTGTTTGGCTTTGGGATGTTGAATTACGCTGTATGCTGTCACCAGTAGAAAAACTACATGTTAAACAGAGAAGGCATGCAGCCCATGTTAAAATGTAAATGTTTTCAGTTATGAAGGGACTGACAAAATTATTTCTGGTCATTTTACAACACCAAAAGGACGTTTGACAGTTTTCTTTGAAGTCAGCAATGCAGTTCGAGTTCGGCTTCACTAGAAAAGGTTGTTGTGTCGAAGTCTTTGGTTAAAAATCCTCAAACTGAGGAGTTTTGGCTGCTTGCTGTTTTAATTGCAACCACACAGTTCAAGAGAGAAACCAAAGAAGTTCTGCACGACCATCAAAGGATGACGTTCTATTCTACCCTGGAATAATACCGGGTGTTTGATCATTTATAAAAATAGCAACATGATAAGCAGATTCCAAACTGTCTCTCCACTGCTGCAGACACCACCGGTGGTCTGTGGCTGGCGACTGCAGGAAGCTGCCGACTTCTGCACAATATGGACCTCAGCATCTGTGCTTCCATGGGATCTACCAGCTGTCGCTCAGTTTCTGTCGTCTCCAATCGCTTCCACTTCAATACCACCGAGAGTCGACTGTGAAAGATTCAGGGGAGGAAATTTCATGACAATGCCGCCATGCTGTCCTAGGACAAAGATAGAATCCACCGAACCCCTGAGAGCGACCCGTACTTTCACAAAGTGTTGTTGTTTTTCATACCTGGATGCTTTATGCCATAAAAGTGATCGGAACAGCTAAATTCAATGATTTGTAAAAATAATACCAATGAGCTTCCAGATGATAATATGCAGAAAAAAACAAGTAAAAGACTTCTGCTTCAGCTGATCTCTGCACAGTTCTTCCTCATATTCAAACCCAGAGACCAGGAGCAGCAGCCAGTGCAGTCTCTCTTTCTCCATCAAATACTTTGCAAAAGCTGGAAAAAATTAAATCAAGGAAAACCTGGTTTCCTTAGGCCGACAAAATGAAACACACAGCCTTTAAAACGGTTCTCAAAGCTGTTCACACAGAAAAAGACCAAGTTTGGAAAAAGTGGACACATAAAACTCAGAGTGTGTCCTGCAGTGGGTGTAGCTGGAAAAAAGAGAATCAACCGCAAAAAAATTATCAACAGTGAGCATCACAAGTTGAGGTTTGTCCTTTACTTCTTATAAAATAGCCAGAGCTGATAGCTGGGATCAGATCAGGGCATCCCTAGTTTAGAGGCAACACATTCTATCATTTTGCATTTGATTTTACCAAGCAGGGAATAAAAACCTCTGTAATCCCAACAGTTCTTCTGCTGTGTTGCATCAAAAAGCTGCAGGAAAGTTTTTGTTGGAGACAGAATCGGTTTAGATAAGCAGGCTGATTGTGGCGGGCAGCAGCAGAACATCCCCCTTCTTTCTAAACTCTTTTTCTCTGACACCCATGACCCGAAAAGATAAAAAAAAAACAACACTCAGAAGTCAAGGTGACAGCAGCACAGACCGAGTCATTTATTGCCTCACAATCTGGCAAAGATTATTTTAACAATAAAGCCGGACGATAACATCTTCCCTGTCTGGGGAAATGCTATGAAGAGGAACAGGGCTAGAGGGACGGAACAATAAATGTCATACAAAGCTATGTTTGCTTTAAAGATGAGCTATAATAGGTAATGTATGACATATCAAAAGGAAAGGTAAGGACAGCTGAAAGCGAGACAATAAAAGGCAGGGAACTCTATTTTTAAATAAGAGCAGAAGTGCTGGAGGTTTCTTCAGTTTCCTGCATCCTGCTCTGACAGCAGAGAAGCAGCGGCGCCGCGGTCCGATGGCGGCTAACAATCAGCCGAGCTGACACTCAGAGAACCCTCCGTCTTCAGCGAAATAAAGACCTTTCAGCAACACTTGAGCGTTTTCTCTGTGCTCAGGTGGCATTCTGCAGGGATGTTTAAGCGTCGAGTTGTTACTCAGTAATGGGGCCATTTCACGCAGAAGACAAAGGCCGCGCCGTGGCTTAGTGGGACTGCAGTTTGTTGAGGCATCAATTACCGTCAGAACATTTCAGCTGGAGGTGAGAGGCATCGTCCGACTGCTGCTATAAGCTAGAACTATAACTAGCAGCTTTGACACAGCTTCTTGTAAAAGTGGCTCATGTTACCCTGAGCTATCTCTGTAGTTATGCTGCTATAGGCTTAGGCTGCTGGAGGACATCAAGGTCTATTTCTCTTACTCTGCTGAGTTCTCCTACTGCTCTCCAATTTGCATTTTTTGTTGTTATTTCAGCTTTTAACTTTTTGTTCTCTGTCATTTTTCTCTTCATAGAAGGTACACCTGGTCTGGTGTTCTGTTAGCTGTGACATCATCAGGGGAGGCAGATCATCCTCTATTACCATCTAACATAGAAAGTACTCCTGGGTCAATGTGTGCTTCTGTGCTTTCTGTGTCTCTGCTCTGTCTTCTCTAAGCCCCAGTGGGTGGAGGCAGATGAGCGTTCACACTGAGCCTGGTTCTGGTTCTGCTGGAGGTTCTCCTCCCTGTTAAAGGGGAGTTTTCCTCTCCACTGTCGCTTCATGCATGCTCAGTATGAGGGATTGCTGCAAAGCCATCAACAATGCAGACGACTGTCCACTGTGGCTCTACGCTCTTTCAGGAGGAGTGAATGCTGCTTGGCGAGACTTGATGCGACCACTGAGCTATATTATACACTGGAGTGCTGATTTTACCGAAAAACTGAAGTCACTGGCCGCCATCTTGCTCCTCCCTACTCTCACTGAATCCCACAGGATTTGGTTGCAACAACAAGCAGTTTTCTGGCTGAGTGAAAACGTTCCACAGGTAATTCTACAATCAGTGGATGTACTAACACTATCAACTACTAGGAAATTAGGTGCTGAAATATTTTACATGTTATTCATATTAAATATATATATATATGTATATATAAGTATGTGTATATGTATATATGTATATATATGTATACACATATGTAAATATATGTTTTTGTATATTGTTATTTATAAAGTTATAAATGTTAAACATATATATTTAAATGAATAAAATGCAAAATATTTCAGCACATGACTTTCTCAGTACTTGATATTTTTAGAACGTAACATAAAAGTATATGGCATTTGACATTTTAAAAGTTTTAAGCCCCCCCCTGAACATGAGAAAATCCTCGTTATTCGATGCTGTAGCGCACATATTCCTTAGTTACTGGGGGGAAATAGGGAGTACCAATATGGCGGCTGGTGGCTTCAAAGCGACTCGTTCTAACAGACGGTGATTAGCACTCCAGTGTATTATATAGCTCAGTGGATGCGACCTGCTGGGTTTCCTTAGAGAGGAAACTTTCTCACCAACCTGGAGGATCTGATGGAGTCTGACTTTGGAACGAGACTTGAGATGACAAGGCATTTTTTGACAAGGCAATTTTATTTTATGGAAATAAAATTTAGTTGAATTGAATTGCTAGCATGGTGCTGCTTGCTCGGGCCGCCTTTCACGCTGGAAAGGGTTTAGAGGCGAAGAAATCAAGCGTAGAAAATCTGAGCAACAGCAAAACGAGCTAACTGAGCTGATTGGATCTTTGTTTTCTCGTATGAAGTTGGAGGGGAAAAAATTAAACTAAAGGGGGCAGAATGAAAGAGAAAAGAGTAGGAGATTTAGAAAATAAGATAGATTGACAAACATTTTGAAAATGACCAGAAACTTGCTCATTTAGGATAAAACTGCATGAAGGATATTTTGATCCAGGTTCCTTAACCCCATGAAGTCAGGTGTCGTCAGTTATACGCATTCCTCTCCATTCATCGCTTGTTTTTGCGTGTGTGTTTCTGCACCACGCTGCATTGGCGATAGATTTTATAAAACGTGGCAGTTGTTGTTAAACTCTCCTTTGTGTGCCCTTCAGGCTGGAACAAGTGCGTCATCGTCCGTCACAACAACAAATCTATTTTTATCACGCATTAACAAACGAGAGCAAAACGGATCATCTCATGCCCCGAATCAGACAATAATGGGCAACATAATTTTTAAAAAAATACTTCTGGGTTTAAATTATGATAAATACCAGTGATTAGAAAGGATGATTATCTCCTAGCTCTTCAGGAACCCTTCTTTTGCTCCTTTACGGCATCGTTCTTTGATTTGGGGCTCAGACTGAAATTGATGAAACTGTTTTTTTTAGACAGGTACTCTGCTGCAGGAGAAAATTATCATTTTCTTTTTAGAACAGCTCCAATTTTGCACTTTTCTCTTGGAGGGCCCTTTTAAAAGGCTGATAAAAATGATCAGGACTAAATAAGCGAGCGGCAGCTTTACATCCTCTCTGGAGTTGGGCTGAACTTTGGGAATTATTATGCAAAAAACAGGTTTTATCAAATAAAAGAATGAAAGGATGGATTTAGAAAAAAAATAAAATCCATTCTGTTCTTGGGGCAGCACAACCAGCTTCAGTGTTGTCCATAACTGGTTCTACAGCTCATCCAAGTCAAAAGATTTATTTTGTGTTTATGGGGAATGGTGGTCTGGTGCACAGGTTCCCAAATGATGATCCACATTTCTGTCTGAGTTTTAATATAGCAAATTTATGGCTTTAATCATGGAAAATTATTTTTCTTCAGAACACAGCGTGTTGTTTTTTTCTTGCAAATACGTAACATTAATCTTAATTTCTTTTATTGTTTTGTGAAGATGTACTTCTCTGTGGTCAGGAATTTATTTTCTTTAATCAACAGTTGCAGTAATACAAACATTTTTTGAGTGGGAATTACGGTAATAAAGTCATAATATTAGGCATACAAGAATAAAGAACATTATGAGATTAAACACAAGGGGAAGACTGCAATATTCACCAAAAATGTTATCACAATTTTATGACTTTATTTTCATACCTTCCTAAAAAAACATACCAAAAAAACCCCAAACCAAACAAAAAAAGGGGGTTTCCGTATTTTGGGGGTTGCAACCTGATAAGTTTGGGAAACCCTGACCTGGTGGTTAGAGAACTGCGTCTTTGTCCGGAAGGTTCTAGGTTTAATTCCCACAGACTGCCACTCTGGGTCCCTGAGCAAGACCCTCAGTCCCAAATGCCCCCTCGACGTGGCATTGGTTTAATGCAGAGTACTCATTTCACTGGAAAAATAAATAAATAAATAAATAAAAAAAAAAAAAAAAAAAAAAATATATATATATATATATATATATATATATATATATATATATATATATATATATATATATATATAGTTCATCACAAGGGAAATTTATTCGTACAGCACATTTCAGTAACAAGACAAGTAAAGTGCTGCATTAGTTCCCAGATCCAACAAGAACTTTTATCTTAGATTCTACTACATCTTTATTTATAAAGCACTTTTAAACAACAGTAGGTGTGACATAGTGCTGTACAGACAATAATCAATAAACATTTAAAATGGGAAAAAAAGATGCCAAGGACTAAAAACGTGTCTTAAGGCGAGTTTTAAAAGTGGACAATAAAGGAGCATTTCTAATATGTAACGACAGAACGTTCCATAACTAAAAGCTCTGTCTCCTCTGAGCTGAAGTTTAGATCTCAGTACCTCCAGCTGGTCAGCTGACCTGAGGCAACCAGCAGGAGAGAGAGAGAGAGAGGGTGAAGCTGCTCAGAGAGGTAAGATGGGGGAAGACCATGTAAACTTTTAAAAACAAATAAAATAATCTTAAAATGAACTCTAAAATGCACAGGGAGCCAGTGGAGGGAAGCCAGGATAGAGGTGATGTTCTCCCTCCTCCCAACTCCAGTTAAAAGACGAGCAGCAGCGTTCTGGACCCACTGAAGACGCTTTAGAGAGGACTAGCTGAGTCCATGTTAGAGAGCTTTACAGTAATCAAGTCGAGTTGTAATAAAGGCATGAATTACTGTTTGAAATGTTGTTTTAAGAGAATCAGCTTTATCATTGCCAGCTGCCTAAGGTGATATAAAACTGGACTTGACCTCTGCTCCAACCTGCTGATCTAGTTTAAGATCATTTTCTATTTTAAAACCCAAAAGCAAGGGACCAAGGACTGGATTATGAGGAACCCCTTAATGTATTGGAGTGGATGAGGATTCACAATTTATATATATACAGACATGGTTCTGTCTGATAAATAAGACCTAAACCATTTTAATACGGTACCACTAAAACCAAGTTGTGTCTGTAAGCGAGATGATAAAATATTGTGGTCCTCTGTATCAAAAGCAGCGGTTAGGTCAAACAAAACAAGAACAACGTATTCACAGAATCATTTGCCCTGAACATGTCATTAAAAGCTCATTAAAACAGACTCTGTGAGTCAGGACTCTTTACTGAACTCCAGCGTTTGATGGTTTCATTGGAAGTGTAGACGGTTCTGAATAGAAGAGGTTTGATGGCCTTTACCAGGCGCCATGCAGCCGGTGTAGTTTGTGTGATGGATGATAAGAGCGTTGTATTTTCTGATGTGCGCCCTTGCACTGCTGATGTATCCAAAAAAGGTTAAAAGACAAAAAAAGCTGGATTTTAGCTATTATAGCTGAAAACATTTCCCTTTCTCAGTTAAAGCCTGTCAGGGATGCGCTGTTCTGCAGATCTATATTCACATTTAGCTCGGCATCCCCCAACAATAGGGCGTTGTCAGTGTCTTTGCTAGCCTGGGTCGCTGAGGGATGTTGGGTCACCTGCAAGAAGGTGGGAATTCTTCTAAAACTGATTGGACATCAGGCTTAATGCTGGACTGGATGCTGATGAAAGCTGAAATCTGAGGCCTCCTCCTCTGTTTACAGATGTTTTCTCTCATAAATGGCTTTGATGTGGGTATACAGCTGAAAAGTGAGCTAACATCAAATGAAACCTGTGCTTTTCCTGCAGCCAGCTTCAAACTTTGAACTTTGTTGGAGAATCTGTGGAGTTTTCTGTGTGTTGAGGCGATAAAATACCAAGCTGGTGTTATAAGTTACTGAGTTTATGCCGCTGCCGATGGGTCTGTGGTCAGTGTGGTGTTTCCTCTTTGTGTATTTTGGTTCACATAAACGTGGCGTGGCCTCCCCTTGGTACAACCTGTAGTCACGGAGCAACTTGTTCTCTTGTGGTTTCAGTGTCCTGCAGGTAATCTGGTACCTTCTGTTTGTAGGTTAAAGTTGCACATCTAGAGTCGAAAATTACTTATTCTTTTTCCAAAACTAGCTCTAGCTCAGTTACTCTGATTTAGGATTAGACTTTAACCATTCTAACATTATCATAGGCTTAGATCTAAAGCTCTCCATAGCAGCTCTGGGTGTATGTTGGGGTCATTGTCCTGCTGGCAGGTGAAGCTCTGTATGGCAGGTTTCCTGAAGCTCATATATTTAGATCTAAGCATCTTTGAGCTTCCTTTTCCCTGCTGAAGGAGAGCATCCATGCAGCATGATGCTGCTGCCACCATGTTTAACCCTGAGAATGGCTTATTTGGTTTGGGTGGAGCCTCACCGTTTTCAGATGATGGACTGAACAGAGTTCTGTGAGACGTTCAAAGCTTGACATATTGCTTTATGACCCAACGCTGCATTAAACTAATCTATCTATCTATCTATCTATCTATCTATCTATCTATCTATCTATCTATCTATCTATCTATCTATCTATCTATCTATCTATCTATCTATCTATCTATCTATCTATCTATCTATCTATCTATCTATCTATCTATCTATCTATCTATCTATCTATCTATCTATCTATCTATCTATCTATCTATCTATCTATCTAAAATGTAGAAAAATTATAGAGTGAACTTTTATTCACCAGCTCAGCAATAAACAGAGGATGCAACATTTTAATGAAACAAAGAAAATTGTCACATATTTTGTAGAACAGTGACGTGTAAATCATTGTTGATGCAAAACCTAAGAAGCAAAAACCTAAGTTTGCCTTATTTAAAGAAAGGCATCCAGTTAGCAAATACTTTTTAGCCTGACTGAAAAAAACAATTTGATGGAAATTTACTCTATTCTCAGTCGTAAGAACAAGATTAGGGTAACTCATTTTGTAACTCGTGTTAGGTGTATTTAGCCAGATTTAATAAATTAGGACATTATGGTATGAAAGTCTGCTTTTGAGTCATAGTCAATGGGTAGATGTGGTCCTAATCACTAAAACATTAAAGGCAATAAGACATGTTGTTACCAAAAGGCAAATACTTTGTGTTTTACCTAGCATTCTCCATCAAAAGAAGACTTTAATTTGTTGATAATTATTTGATCCAAAATCGAAAAGCCTCCGTGGGCTGGTGGGTCAAACTTGTATCTTTTTTTTGAATTGCATCCAGGGGCCAAACAGAATCCATCCAGGGGCCTCAAATGGCCCCTTTGCTGCACTTTGGACATCCCTGGCTTAGCACAACAAACCAAAAAAAACGTGTACAGACATTAATACAGCAGCAAAAAAGTGATGAAAAATGGTTCTGCATGTCTTGCACGGCTGGATCAAAACCACTTCTGTGTAATTTCGCTCCAACCAACTTTTCTCTAATCTAAAAAAGTCCAAAGTTGAGCTAAAATGAATCCGACTCCGACTGAACCGAGAGCCTACGGCAGCAGCTAAAACAAACGAGAGCCCAGGAAGATGTGATAAAGAGAGAGAAGCCTGAGCGGTGCGCGGCTGAAAGGCAAGCCCGGGGTCACTCCGTGGATCTCCGCTCGTCTTACGTGGCGGTCGGGCCGAGGCGAGGCTCCGAGAGACATTAAAGTTTCACGATAGCTCCTGGTGAGGGCGACTCACCGCGAATTAACGGATCAGAGACGAAGTGCCCGCCCGCTGCAGAATATGACTGCGTGTCAGATAAAGTGCCTCTCTAATTCGACGAGACAGTTTAATGGCTTCATTTTAGCCATTATGGGGTCGGCAAAGTGAGCCGGGGCGAGGCAGGTAGAGCTGCAACGACCCGCTGCGACGTGGCAGGCCAACACGGCTGATGCACAAATTCAATTTCAGACCCATCGACTACAAAGTCTGTTGCTGTTATTGGCTTTTTTTTTTTTTTTTAGTCGCCTGGTGTATTTGAAGTCTTTCCCCATCACTTTCTCGCCCACTTCGCCATTAGAAACGAGTTTGTTTCTCTCGCCCACCTGCGCAGACTGGATGCGCGCGGCGCTTCCACGCTTTCCCCCTGGCACGCTCTACGAACACGTCCTCTGTGTCAACTTCAGGAGCTGAACTCAAACTCCCACGTTTGATGAGAACAAACCTCACGCCGGCAGAAGTGACACGGGTGCGCTCACACAGACGAGCCGAGCCATCAGTCACCGCGTGGCGCTCCGCCGCAGCTGGAGAGCAATCTTCTCCAGGCTTCGGTCCGCAGGTGGTAAAGCAAACAATCAGTTGTTCCCACCATGGAGTCAGAGCAGCAAAAAGAAGAAGAAAAAAAAGAGAAGAAGAAGAAGTTCTCCCACAGGTTCACCGACTCTCCAGAGGAAGTGCAGCCATAGATGCTTTCTGTTTTCTGCAGAAGTGACAGCTTGAAAACTTAATGATGATGACAACGGCGTCGGCTGTCAGACTCATCAGGACTCAACACATTCTCCTCTGTTCTGATGAGAGTGACGGGCTGTGTGATGTCTGACGAGGAGAACGTTTGTGTCCCATCATGTGTGCCATCCTGAACAGACCAGTTTATTGCTGGACTGGTTTTCACATGCAGCTCTTTGCATTTTGCTGAGCGCTCGGCATCTCGTGTTCACCCGGCACTGCCTGAATACTAAGACTGTGGTTGGCTTTGCTCAGCTCGCGGATCTGATCTTTATCCTTGTTTTCTGGATTTGGATCCCATAGAATTTGTGATTCCTTTTCTCTGGCATCTGTATTTTGACTCTTGGTTGTTTATTTTTTAGTCCAGTTGCCCTGGCTCCTCAGCCTTTCTCCCCAATCAGCTGCCATTTATCCTAATTATTGAACTCACACCTCCGCAGTATTTAAGCTCCCTGGTTTTCATCGTTCCTTGCTGGTTCCTGTGCGTTCTCCTTGTGTTCTGTAGGTTTTTCAGTTTTTTTTTCCCATTAAACCTCAACTCAGCCACATGCTTCCCTTTTGTCCTGCTGTCCTGTGTGTCCCCAACAAACCACAGACAGATTACTGGATCAATGTGTGCTTCTGTGCTTTTTTTGTCTGTCTTGTTGTGTCTCTGTTCTGTCTTCTGTAACCCCAGTCGGTCGAGGCAGATGACCGTTCATACTGAGCCCGGTTCTGCTGGAGGTTTTCCTTCCCGTTAATGGGGAGTTTTTCTTCCCACTGTCGCTTCATGCATGCTCAGTATGAGGGATTGCTGCAAAGCCATGTACAATGCAGACGACTCTCCCTGTAGCTCTATGCTTCTCCAGGAGTGAATGCTGCTTGTCGGAACTTTGATGCAATCAACTGGTTTCCTTATATAAGACATTTTTGACCAATCTGTATAATCTGACCCAATCTGTATAATATGATTGAACTTGATTTTGTAAAGTGCCTTGAGATGACATGTTTCATGATTTGGCGCTATATAAATAAAATTGAATTGAATTGAATAGACATGGCACTAAAAGCTGGTCCAAAGCGAGAGCTCTCCTAGTGCGAGGTCGAGGTAGTTCCTGGTTGGAGTCCGCCAGGGTTGATGCTTTTGTCTCTGATCCTGTTCTGTTGTTGCTCATGGACACGATTATAGGTGTGTGAACTATAATTTCCCCTTCATCTGAACAAAGGTCCTGAGTCTGAACTGGTCTTTTAGTTTTTATGAAGGAGTTGAGTTTCTCTCAGAGTAAACCTGCTAAATCATGGCATGCACTTTGTGATTGTTGCTCCCATTCGTGGAAACAGCTTCCCGGTAGCCAGACGCGGCTGTAAATTGTCCTGACCTTCTAAGCCACCAAGGAATCAGACGAAGAGGTGCACCAAGAATGTTTGGTGTTTAGTGGTGCATTCTTGCATCACAAATCACTGAATGATATTCATAGAAGGTGTTGACAGTCTGGTTGGTTCTTTTCAGTGATGAAAACATCAGTAACCAACAAACCAAAGAGTCTTGGCTTTAATGTACCGCCCAAAGATCATGGAGACATTCACCTGTCCTCTTCACTTCCTTAAAACATAGTATTTACTCATTATCAACCCCACATTACCCAACACTTCACATGTTTCCAGGCTGATCCACAGCGTTAGACAAATCCTCTCTTTTTTTAGCAACGGTCGTTACTAGATTTGACTCCTGTTCGGATAAAACCTGCTTGCTTGCAGCTCGTCCGTTCTGTTTGCAGCCCTGTTTTCTACACGGAGGCTTCAGCTGTCCAGTTAGTATGAAGAGATAACATTGTGACAGCAGAGCAGAAATAGCAGCTGCCGGGTTCAACACAATCATTACCGGCCTTCTGACAACCCGACAGGAATGAAACAACCAAAAAAAAAAAAGATATTTTTCTGTCACACAAATGAAATGTAAAGAAATTAATATTTCCATTAAAACATGTCTATCTAAATGTTTATTTACAACAGAGTGAGTGTTGTGTCTGGTGCAGGCCTGAGCCCACAGCAGAGCAGAGACTGACAGGCAGCAGACATGTACTGGATAAAAAAAACTCTTTTTTTCTGATTTATTTCTTTATTTCAGCACTGAGGAATTGACTTTTCTGCTCCAGATGGATTCAGTGATTTTATCGATTTTTCCTTCGCTATAGATGGCATCAAAGAAAAAGAAAGTCCTTCTGTATTAACCAGGAAAGAAAAGGTCATCGTGTTTGCCGCTTTGAACAAGTCTGAAGAAACTTTATTTCTTGTTGTGTTTTCGGAGGACACATTTTGACTGTTTACTGCAGGAAGAACCTGCAGAACAGCTGGAGTTGCTGTCTTTTAGAAGTTTTATAGCTGTAAATGAAAAGATAAAGAAATGAAACATGCCAATTTCTCACCTGCAAGTTTTATGACTTTAAAACGGCTGAATAACCGACTAAACACGAGGATCTGACCTACAGTTGGAGCTTGATGGGTCGTCAAAGCCTTTACGACCAACAATGTTTTTGCAAAATATACATAAATTCTTTTTACCCTTTTTTCTAATGTCCTTCTTTAAATAAATATTTTAATAGCAAAGTCTGGTTGCCTCTGATTGTGCTGACCCGGATAACGGAGGATCTGCACAGGCATCTTCTTTAAATAAAAGCACAAAAATAATATTTTTTGCTTTGATGTTGGAGCTGCTGCAGCTCAGAAGACGGAGACGATTTAAACGGTCCGAACTTCCAGAACAGAACCAGTTCCTCTCATGTTCCGCTCTGTTCCTCTGGCGTTGTGGTCCCAATACCCGAATCCACCTCAAGTGGGTTAATTTTAAAACTTTACACAACGAAGGTGACAAAAACCCGCTGATTTGATCCATCCGGACTGACCGCTGCCCTCTTTTTGTAACAATTCTATGAAAATAACGCGTTCTGCTGTTGTTCTCTGGATCAAGGTGAAGCATTTATCGTTTTTATCTTTTTAAAAAGCTCAGGAGCTTCAGAGATCCATAAACTCTTCTTTTAATGGAGTCAGAAAGATAAAAGTCCCTTTGATTGTCTTTGTGCTCACAGACTCTAAAACATTTTTAAATTCAGGATCCCCCCCACCCCCAGCTGAGATCAGCATGTACTTTCCTTTTCAACAGATTTCTTTAACTAAGCATTAACTTGGAGTTTAGTAATTTTACGAAAAGGAGCTGAGGCACCTGAACACAGCCTTCGGTTTCTTTAATTTCACTTTAGGTTTTACAAATTTTCAGCTAATTTACTGAATATAAACATGAAAAGCAGCTGAATGTAACAGCCTCAGAGGTAAATGTTGCATTAGGTGTAGAAGAGAAAGCCTGATAGTTTGGTTATTGTTCAGTAAAATTAAATAAAGCATCCCCTGGTTAGATAGAAAACTAAATATCTGCATCTCTGTCTGTCAGCAGAGAGTCGCTGTGACTGAGTAGGAATGCATGAATTGAACAGTCCTACCTGATAAAAGTCCCAGAAATGTATAAGTTATTATTTTTTCTTGTAACTTTCACAGACGGCTAACCAGTGGCTAAATGATGCTGAAGCTGCCCAAGTCTGACTGATTTCTCTATAACCAGCCTCCACCCCTCTGGCAGCATTTCATTGTGACTTTATGCGTCTCTGTCATCCTCATGGGATCATTTTGTGTCCCACTCTTCCCTCCAGGTTGCTTTGGTAATTTTGCAGACATTTGTTTCTGAGCAGAACTCTGACGGTCCATCTGAAGACCTTCAACCATGCTGACTTTGGGACTTTGACTAGGCCATTTCTTCTTCATCCATCCTGTTGTAGATGTGCATGGTGTTTTGTGCTTGGTGTTCTCCTGCTGCACATTGTTGGCTCACATTTCTGTTTTTATCTCACTGGACGTCACAATGTTGTCCCACGAGTCTTTATTCAGACGCAGCTTTGACAAAGCTCTGTCCAGCTGCCATGTTGCTTTTATAGAGACGCAGCATTTTATCAATGCTCCCCAGCTCTGGTACCAACTTTCTGAAAATGTGAGATGTGCAGAAACTGCAGTATTATATTTATTTAAATTCTTTTTACTACAGCTTTCAAACAAAGGTCTTTTTTTAGTAAATATATGATCGTCTATCATACATTTATATCATATCATATATCCATTATTTTTAAATGTCCCTTTTCCTGATCATGAAAGGCTTGAATTTTAGAGTTTCTCAAATCTATTTTAATGCTTTTTAATGTACTATAATTTTCCATTAATCTTCCCTTTTCTTCTGTAAATGATCTTGTGTAAGCCGAACAACTTAACTTTAAATTCTTACGAGCTGGAAGTGATCATGAATGATAGCTATAACCTTCCTGGGTTAAATGTTAGCAGCAGTTGCTCCTCTCAGGCTATTGCTGATGTTTTTCCAACCTGGCATCGTGACAAGACACACAAAACGCCTGCTATTGTAGAGCCGTTCACTCTGATGATAAATTAATTAACCTGCTGTTAATTAGCAGCACCTGACTTCTTCCTTGCCTTTCGGATCCTATAACTAACTTTATGTGACGTGATGCACATTGTGGTGATCTAATGATGATTAGAACTGAAATAGAGCTTTTTTTTATTCATACATCGAACTAATGTTGATACAAGATTGCCTAAATATTTGAAAATGTTTGTTGTGGTAAAACTTAAAGCAACAGTACACAGTTTAAATTCACCGTTATTACCCGTTATTTAACCTTATCGAGCCTGAGCAGCAGAGACAACATGCATGAACGTTTTCGGACGCGGGAGACGGCGGCGAAGAAAGGCAACAGGCAAAAAGGAAGGCCAATTACTTTTTGTGAGGTTAACTTTAATGTTCTCTTTGAGGACTTGAAAACCTGCAGCCGAATGGCCGCGGGGGGCTGTCAAATGGCATTTTGAGAAAATGTAGGAACAAGCAGCAGTAGATCAGACAGGCTGGTGGCAGGTAGTCAGACCAAAAGGAAAAATTACAGCTCTGAAAGACTCCTGGAGCGCCGCGAATGTTTCCGAGCCATTCTTCTTCTTTCTCTCTCTCTTTGCTCCTCTCAGCTGTTAAAACAAAAGCTGATCTCTCACCAAAGGAGTCGGTAACCTTTGGATTCTGGAAGCGTCTAAACACAAAACCAGTTAATTATTCTGCTCTCTGAAACGGCTGCAGTTACAGTCTGGGTTTTGTTTCCAGGTACCCTCGATGGGACAATAGGTTTCACCTTTTTCTCTCTGTGTTTCTGTATTAGTGCAGCTTTTAGCAGAAAACACAGAGGAAATGCTGTTTGTTGTGGCGGTGTTTCTGCCAGGAGGTTAAATCATTACGTGTTAATGAAATTCAGGCAGATAAATCGCAGCGTTCTTCTGGTAAGTAGCGTGACGCGGCGTTAAGGAGTGAAAGTGTCTGTAGGTGACGGTAAGCAGAGAGAACAAACTGTGGCTCAGATTCCCAAATTAAAGACTTTTAACTTCTCAATATTTCTGTCTGTTGTGGCAAACAGACTTCGCAGCATCTCAACAAAGCTAAAGTTAAAATTCGACTCTTCATGGTGGAGTCAATGGGGCTTTGGAAGTAAGAAAGACACCATCCAGACTTGATACTTTTTATTATTTGTTAATGTTTGTCTGTCTGAATGTGATGGAATGTGGCTGTGATTATTCAGGTGAACCAAAGATACGTTTCCTACTGAAAAGAAGCTGTGAAGCTTTTTGTTTTTGGCTTTTTTTCCCCCCACCACCCTCTGCATCAGAATCAGAATGAACTTTATTGCCAGCTAGTATTTTACACACACCAGGAAGTTTCTTCAGTGATATGGTGCTGCACATAGACAGAATTAGATGTAGAAATATATATGTACTAAGCAAAACAAACACAAGTTGTAGAAGAATAATTCAGTCTACAGAGGCTCACGCAGACAAAAAAAAGGCAATCAGAGAGATTTATTGATAAATTAGAAAAGTTCTTTGTCGCTCGGATCCTAGGTGAGACTTCCAGCTTTAACTTTCGTTTAAATTTCATTAGAAGAATCAATGAGGGTAATACAGCTATTAATACAACATGGCAGATATTTACATTATTGAGGGCTTTGTGTCCTGCAGGCGTATTTTGTATGTATATGGTAAAACATAAAATGTAGATAAACAACAAATATTATACCGACTATTAACAAATCTGTGCAAAATGCCAGGTTTGTGTGTAATATGAAGAGAAATTGAACGGTAATAACATGTGTGAAGAGAATCATTGGGGGACCAAGGCCTTGTTAATGAGGCCGCTTTGCTCTTCAGGTTCCATAATTGAATTTATTTATAGAAATTTCCGAGGAAAAACAGGGAAATAATTCCCAGAATTCAGAGTTTATTGTGTTGAGGTGTTTTCCTTTCATCATGGTGCTACAGAAGCTCTGAGATTCTGGGAACTAATTTGTGCTGAAAAGTTAACAGGTGATAGCCTGAGAAGGTTAAAACATGCTGGAGCCTCTTCTCATGTTTAAGAGAGCTTTGGAAACCGTTTTGACGACAGGAGGAAATATCCCCAGACTGTTTAATCTCACGTGTTCTGCCATAATCCCAGAACCTGTTAAAGAAGAGAAGCAGGCAGCATGAGAAAAAGACAGAGCAGTGCACACAGCTCCAGATGGAGATGCAAACATCCTGGCCAGAAATGTCCTGGAATTTCAGCATTTTAATGAAGCATCCTGACTGTTTTCCTCATTTAAATAAATAAATAACTTGATTTTTAAAACACAAGAAGCTGGTTTACAGGTTTCAGTTTATTGTGGATTATCTGTAATCTATCTCTAGATGTCATTGGGTAGAGGTGAGCAGACCCTGGACAGACCTGCAGTCCTTCATAGGACAACATTAGAGGATGCACACATTCAGTCCCAGGGGAAAATCTGGATGGACAGAAAAACATTCATTTCAGCCTGAAATGAATGTTTTTTTGGACTGAAGGTGGAAAATCTGGAGAGAACCCACATGCGGGTGGGTAAAAAAACCAAAAACAAACAAGAAACAATGAAAAACCAAAAGGAAAAAAAACACAATTACTTACATATAAAGTGTGTTATAGGGTTAAAACAAGACACAACGTACATAGATTAGATCCAGAAACATTTTACCAGTCTGGACAAACGTTGGTTTCCTGCAGTAACCAGGCTTATAAACTTTGTGAACAAATACTGACTAAGGTTGAAGTCTGCACCCTTCTAGAAGCTAAATGCTAGCCTGCTTTATCCATTCTAAAATGGCTTAGATCTTTAATTGAGACTGTTGTTACATTTGATCCCTAAACTGTGTCCAAGTTTCAACTATTTAGTGTTAAAATGTTTAAGAATTAAATAATTTGCAGCCTGACCCTTTTCATTATTTAATCTACTTTATGCAATAAACCTACAGCAGAACAGACCCTCAGCATAATGCTACCACCACCATGCTTGATTTGCAGGTTTGATAAATCTCAGTAGACACCTACAAACGTTGTTGTGAAATAGTTTATTTCTCCAGAAAGCTTTTGGCTGGTCCATGTGGCTTAATTGACTTCTAGCTTGGAGCATTCTCTCTATGTTGGTAATAAACTGGCTTCCCTGTTAGAACGCATCATAAAAAAACTCAGAAATAAAGACATATTCATGGATATGAAGAGTGGATGTTAACGTTTGACTGGAACGGTTTGCCATAACACTTAATTTTTTATTTATTTATCTTTAACAGGTTCCTAATGACCGTTTCCACAATATTTTAAAAATAATAACAGTTTCATTAGGCTTGCAATGAATAAAGATGACCTTTTAATGAATGGGATGTTCTGCTTTTGCCAGAATGTAATGTAACGTAATGTACGTTAGCAGAAACCTGCAATTATTGAGTAACTTAATACTTCCTAATATCCTCTTTTCTTTAAACACCTCAGATTTAAAATGTGTTATTGCTGCTCTGGAGGGCAGGAACCAGTAAGAGGATGAAATGTTGCTCCTCTGAGCTTACAGACGAGCTTTAAATGAAGGTTTACAGCATACTGATGGATGTTTTTGTCATAGAACCGGACAAAGTTAGCGGAGAATGGTGGAAAAAGGAGACAGCGGTGATCTTGGGGACGAGTGGGAATAATCCAAATCCTGACGGGAGCAGAGGGATTAGAGGAGGGCTGCACATACCTGCGATCAGATGACTAATATAAGGAAAGAGATAAAGGTGTCGGCTGCTTGACTCTGCGCTTTATGATCAAAGCCAGCTCTCCTCAACCGCGCTGCATCCCAACCTGGAGCTGATAATTCAGTCCCCAGCCCGCCGCCCTTTGTCCTCCTGTCCGCTCAGCGCTTCACACGCCATGAAAAGCACATTAGCCCGAGTGACTGTGTGACATTAAGCTCTGTGTATTTTTTTTTTTTTTACAGTGTTGCAAATTTATTTTAGCTTCAGCTGAAAACATAATGCTTTGAGACAGCAATGAAAACATCCAGGTTAGACGCCCACGACAAACAATTTATAGCTGAACCCGTCCAATAAAAAGGCCGCCGTGGAGCTGCATGTGTGTGACAAACTCAAGCCTGAGGGGGGGGGGGGGGGCATCAAAGCACATGAAATCCTGCATTATGTCACCGTGTGGTGCAACAGCAGGACTGTGTTTGATTAAAACCTGTGGAAAGTGTTTCTAAATCCTCATATTTGAGCAGATGGTGCAGATGAAAATAACCGAATGTGCAAAGGCGACAGTACAGGTCTAATAAGATCAGATTTTTACTGCTCCGGGTTCTCTCCATAGAAATGCATTCATCAGTCAGTCATCAGCTTGAGTTTTCTTTCCTGTCCAATTCAGTTTTATTTATATAGCGCCAATTCATGAAACATATCGTCTCAAGGCTCTTTCTAAAGTCAGACTCCATCAGATCCTCCAGGTTGGTGAGAAAGTTTCCTCTCTAAGGAAACCCAGCAGGTTGCATCAAGTCTCTCCAAGCAGCATTCACTCCTCCTGAAAAAGAGCGTAGAGAATTTTCGTCTGAACAGGATCTTCCTGTTTTTGCTGAGATGTTATGTTGGATGACTTCTTTTGGGAAACGTCTGAAGTTCTTACACACGGTTCCTCTGAAGCTGAGGTCGGCACCTCGTTTTAAGTCAAATTATCTGAAAGCCAAATATGTATTTGAAACAAAAACGGCTTTATTAACTGATATGCGTGCATGTTGTAATGCATTATGACTAAAGTTTGTAGTTTTTAGCGGTATATGCAGCATCGCCAGTCTTATCCTTTTAGTGACGTATTGACAGGAACTTCACGCTCTGCAGACTCTGATGCACATCCGCTGCTTACGTGTTGCTGACTAACGTCTTTGATGCAGCGACTCGTTCATGTTTAACTGGGATTTTATGTTACGAAGCGACACAAAGCAGAGCATGATGTGAAGAGGTAGGAAACCGAGCAGGTGTGTCCAAAGTGCAGCCTGGGGGCCATTTGTGGCCCTTGTACCGATTCTGGGTGACCCCCCTCCCCCCAACTGCATTTCAAGAAAGGTTTGGTCCACCAGCATAGATGGCTGATGCAAATGGAAGATTTTAGTTTTTTAATTAGGGCAAAATTATTACAGAAAAGTTAAAATCTTACAATAGAAAATGTTACGTACAACACAAAGTATTCATCTTTTAATAAACACACTTTTGACATTCTCTTTAATTTCTTAGCAACATCTATCCAATGACATTTAATTACTCAAATGCATTCTTTGGTGCATTAAAATCTGCTTTGAGTTCAATTATTAAAACTGGCTAATTACAACAACTGACCAGAATACTGTTCTTATATTGGTAGACAAAAAAGAGTAAAGTTTATAATTGTTAAAGAGTCAAATGAAATCATTCAAAATAATTAGCAAACTGGATGAACATCTTTTAATGGGACAAATAAGCAAAACCCTTTTTTTATACATTTGGATCTGCAATCATTTACACATTCATCTCCAACAAACAAATCTGACTAAATTGTTTATTTAAAATTATCATGTTTTGTAGAGCAGATAAAAAATGAACAAACATGTTTTGGTTTAAAACATTTTTTGTTAATTGTTTGCCCCTCGAGTTCCTCTGACTTGACAATTTTGGCCCACGTAGCATAAAGTTTAGACTCCTCTGGTTCAGAGCAAAGCACAGACACTCTCTGTTAACTAAGCTACTTTACTGAAACTACAGAGAAAGTACTGACAACAAACACATACCCAACATCTGGATTATTTGTAACAGTCTGAAAACTTTCTGTTCTGTTCATTCTTCCTCACATCCACTTTGTGTTGATCCGCCATATTAAATCCCACTAAAACAAATAAAAATGTATAGTTAGAACGTGGCAGGTGTTGGAAATTGGAAATGCTCAATACTTTAGCAGGGCACTGTGTTTTTTTAATCTTTGTCTAGGCAAGGCAATGCAAGGCAAATTTATTTATAGAGCACAATTCAGTACAAAGACAATGCAAAGTGCTTTACATGATTAAAATATAGCAAAATAAAACAGAATAAAAGCAAGTAGGAATAAAATGTAGATAGAAAATAGAACATTAAAAAAACAACAAAAAAAAAACAGGTGCATCTTTCTCTGCAGCCGTACTGCGGCTCCCAGATTTATTGGCAGTCATGCAAAGAATCAGAACCAACGCTGAACGAATGCTGGTTTGGTTCTGCGGTCCGCTGAGATGCCTGCAGAGCTGACAGAACCAGAACGGCCTCCCTCCTCACTTTGGACCTTAAGAGAAGGTCAAACCTGTCTCTGAATGACTTTAATTAGGCCACATCTCCATTTGTTCCCTCTGAATTGGATTACAGTAACTCATTACAGGTTTGTATGCCGCTCCTGATGATATCATGACTATTTCAGAACTTACAGCCAGAAGCCAAACTGGAGCGCAGGAACATACTTCATCTACTTGAATGGAGCAGGATTAATTACAAGGACCTGCTGATTACCTACCAGTGCCTTAATGGCCTCACACAAACTTGTCTGTGACCCGTTTCTTTCTCTCGTGTCCATGTTGGACTCGTATGCTTGTTTAATTTTGGTGCGCCGTCCCTTTAAGGGGTTGTTGTGGGTTTCAAGGTCCAGACGGGGAGATCTGACTCCTGGTCTGACCGGGCCATCTTACTCCAAATTAGGTTGCGTCAGCGTTTTAATCACATCTAAAAACACGGATCCACTTACTGCTTTTCTCAGATTACATTCGGCCTCCTAATTTTTTGTCTTCATTATTGCTGCCTAAGGGATAATCAGTATTTGCGAGCGGTTTCTCTAAACTTAATGGATTAAATCGTTGAATCTGTCTCTACCAGGCAATCTTTCTGTGTTTTTCCTGATATTGAGGAGCTCGTTATCTGTTACCGCGCAGGAAGAGCTGCTTTTTTTTTAAATATAACTTGAATAAACTGTTTTAACTGCATCATATATCAATGAACTAATCAAGTAAGTGTTTAGAAGAACTTATTTCTGCTCCTAAACGTTAGACTAAGATTGTATCAAGGCGGTAAAGATTAACCAGGGACAGGGAGAGTGTTTGTCTGGCTTCTTCTGGCACATAGTGAGAGCCTCAGATCCGTGCAACAAAATCATACAGATTTAATTTTTTTCACATTGTTGTGTAAATCTGCTGCCATTTTCCTCCCTCTGATTAAAAACAGCAGCGCTCCAGCTGCAGGTTGTTCAGAATGAGCCACTAGAACTGACAAAGACTCCTGGATGGGCGTCCAAACGTCTTCAGAAAGAAATGAACGAAGGTCCGGGTGCCTCTGATTTAAGCCTGTTTGCTCTTACTTTAACATTTCATTTTTATCCGCATATGCCAGATTATCAATAACGATGCTTACTCTGGTTTTATTTCTACTTTTATTTTGGCCTTTCTGAGAAATAAATTCTCTATTGCTTTAGAACAAACTTTAGATTAGAATTGCAGATTTAATGCATAATTCTGTGTTTGCCACTGTCATGCCAAAATTTCCCCTTATGAGACAATAAAGGAATGTTTTTATCTTATCATATCGCATCACATATTATCGGATCTTATCATAGCATTATGGTTATTGTATCGTATCTTATCGTATTGTATCTTATTATACCTAATCGGATTGCATCACATCACATCACATCACATCGTATTGTATCTTATTTTATATTAAGGGTGAGCCCACCCACCTTGCAGAGGAAGCTCATTTTGGACTCTTGTGTCTACGATCCCATTCTTTCGGTTCTGATCCCGACAGACCAGTAAATCGAGAGCTTTGCATTTTTTGCTCAGCTCTTTCTTCATCATCATCTGGAGAAGCCCCCCCCTTACTGGAGACAAAGCCACAGTCCCTTTGTTCATCTCCGGCTCCATCCTACCATAACTTGTCCACCATAGGGTGGACCGGGCCTCTGTAGTGGGTCACACATGCTACTCTCCGCCACCAGTCCCCAGATGTTGGTTTTAACTGTGATTTCTTTCCACTTTTTCATGTTTCAAGGCATAGTTGAGAAGAGGAACTGCTCTGGGAACCTTAGGATCTCATCTTTGCTTTTTGTGGATGACGCTGTTCTGTTGGCTTCTTCAAGCCTTCCAGTTTGCACCAGCGCTGCAGGATAACAGTCAGCTCTTCAGTTTTTGACTCTGACCTGTGCTCCTTTGCTGCATGTCGTCCCCCATGTCTTCAGCTCACTTTTAATAATAAAAGGCCACTGGTGTCACCAAAAAGAAAGAAAGAAACAGAGATTGATGTCTCCATGATTTGTGCATTACTGTGATAGCGTGACTTACGTCCAGCTGATTCCTTAATGGATATTTGACCCACATTTCTTGTACTTCTAGCTCCCAGTTTGTGTTTGGGACTTCTCAGTTCAGGCCACATTTTGCTCCATAATAACCACAAGAACAGGAAGAAAGTGTTTCTAGGGGCAATCTGGACTGTGAACCGCAGGACAGGCTTCTGCTAATTGGTGGCAAATAAAGCTCCAGCCTGCTGCCTGCATGCAGATTTATTCTCATTTTTCCCCGAATAATGGATATCAGCTTTTCGTTTAATCAGAGTCTATTATTATTTTTTTACTTTTAGTGTGAATTTGCTCCAAAGAATAATGCAACTTTAGGTGTTTAACCAGCGACTGAGTAATGGAGTCTATCCAAAGCAGATGCTCTAAATGTTTTGTTGCATGGGCCAAAATATCAGTTTTTTGGACAGAATCAGAGGTGCACATTCTCTTCCCTTGTTGATTTGCACAGAAAAACAGAGCTGAGGATCTGGATTTTTTTTTTTCTGAAGGAAACTGAAATGATTTTCTTCTTCTGTAAAATATCCTCTCGCATCATCGTGCCGAGGCCAAAAACTACACACTGACAAGATGACTGGTTTCTAAAAAGGAGGAAGATCCAGCGAGAGAGTCTTCCCACAAAAAGTGTAGAATTATGGGCTGTTTGTGGCAGTTTGCCGGCTGTTAGGCTCGGAGCGAGTGTGTGGCAGCTCAGACACTAATTTGCAGCCCCGCAGTTAGAGAGATGAGTGGAGGAGCCCACTGAGACAAGCTGTAGGTGTTACTGTGACTCCACACATCGCTAACGTCGCCGGGTTAGACTGTCGTTATGGCTGGGGGGGGGGGGGGGGGGGGGGGGGGGGGTTTTGGTTGCCATCATTATGGCTGCGGCGGAACATTATCTGCAACAATACGTGACAGATCCGTTTTTTTATTTGTTCCGCACGTCGACATCACGGAGCACAGTTAACATTGTAGGTGTTTGTTTACGTATTCCTGAGCTGCTGCTGGTGATAAATGTGTTAGATCTAATTAAAGCGCCGTTGTTTGGAGGACTAATCATCCACCTTAGTTGACAGGGCATATAATGGGCTCCTTTTGCATCCGCTGACCCGGCTCTTTAAGGTTTTAGTGATGAAATCACAGAACAGCACATTTCTGGTCAGTTATTTAACGAATGTTTCCTGGAGAAGAGCCTACTCAGCTCACCTAGTCATGCTTTCCCACCCAGCAGTTCCCCTTACGGATGAACATATCCACGTGTTCCCTGTTCCAACCATTTAATCCCCCAGATCTCACTTCCCAGCTGGATTCGTCTGTCCTCCTTTGGCCTTTTCTCGTTTTCTGGTAATAATTTTACATTTACATGACGCCGCCTGCTTTCCAATCCTTCAGCTTCACCAAATTAGATGCCGTTTTACTAATCCTTGAAAATGCAGAACTTGCAAACATTCACACCCTCTGAGCTTTTTCACATTAACAGTCAACCCATTATAACTGCAATCTTTGGGGTATTTTATTGGAGTTTATTGCATGATTAAAGCAGTAGGCTTTGACCCTAGTCTAAGCTTGATTTAAGAAAACTGGCCTCTGTAACTTGAGAGGTGCAGATCCGGCTCTGAATGGGTCATGTCCTTTCTCACCCTCCAGTTAAGGTTTGTCATCATCGTGGTTATTATTCCAAAATACAGTAAATATAGTTCACACACTTGCATGTCAGCTCCTCTCCTCTGTTGAAGGTCATGCAGCCTTAATCAGATGATTGAGCCTGTTGTCTGCTCCGTCCTCTTGTTCCACGGCTCTTGGAGCTCCCCCTCCCTCTCCCTCTCCCCTCTGGCTCTGCCTCGTCCCCTCCCTCTCTGTTTCAGTGGGAGACTCTAATCTGTAGGTGTGACTGTGGCCTCGTCTTTACAAGTAACTCCACGATTTCTCAGTCTGTTGGTCCAAAGCCGTCAGATTCCAAAACACAAAGATTCATTTTAGGACACTGCAGTGTTGCCAGTGGCCTAAACCTGAAAGTTACAGGTCTAGTGCCCCCTAGTGGCGACAGGTCACACTGTGCTGCTTTAAGGCCGATATTCTGCTAAAAGAGGAACAATCCTTAGACCTTCTCCAGAACAGTGTCTTCCTCCAGGATTGCATTTAATTCCCTTAATCCCTCTATTAACTCTTACCAGCTGTCCTATCTGTGCTGAATGTGTCTCTTCACAGCATAATGCAGCGACCGCTATGTTTCACTGTAAGGATGGTGTGCACCCTATAGACAAATAGCTCTATTTATTATTTCATTTAACCAGAAAAAAACCTCTTCTCAGTGTTTTTCAGATCTTCTACATGAGTTATGGAACTAGTTCTTGTTTGGTTCAGAGTTTTGCCAAAATCTTGTCGTTTTCAGGAGATGAACTGAAAATATGTTAAAAGGTTTAGGCTATAAAGCAATGTTGGACATTGTTTTATAGCCTAAACCTGACTTTAACTTCTCTAGAGCTGAGCGATCAGTAGCAGCATTTATGCTAAGATGTCCACACAGATGGATGCTGATTGGGTGACTTCTGAGGACAGCTGATGGAGGTGGAGATTATTCAGGGGTTTAGAAAACATAAAACACCATTTTTAGATCATCATTTGGGAAACCAGGCATCCTCCTTCTTCTACTTCACAATTATTCTCGATTTTGTGTTGCTCTACTATATAAAATACCCCCAAAAAAACTAAAACATTTTGTAACAGTTTATCAGGAGCTGCCTTTACGTTTAGTGCCAAGCTTCACCGATAAATACTTTGACTATTTTCTATATTCTCTAAATCCTTGCAGGCTCATCTAGTTGCCGCCGTGGTTCTCCAGCACTCAGCGGGCTGGATGTGGGGGTACAACCTGGACCGGTCCACCACAGGACATAGAACCCGGCACGCACCGCGGCGATCCTAAACCTCCGCTTAATCTTAATCTAACTTATTCAGACTGTGGGAGAAATGCAGAAAACCTGGAGATACAGGCAGCAACATGAGCCAAATGTGGCAGAGAACTGGAAAACTTTTCCTTTCGACTTTGTTCCTTTTTTTGCTGTGAAACCCAAAAAGAGTATTAGAATCTGTCGTTCCCTCCACAAGTACAAGATGACCTCCTCCTATAAAAATAAATAAATAGCTATGACACTTTTCAAAACCAACTTGCAAGTCTGCACTGTGTGTTTGAGTGGGAGAGTGACTTTAAAATATAGTTTTTGCCCCACTTCCTCTTTCTCTCTTCAGCACTCATTGTCCCTGACAGACAGGGCTGAAATACCTGAGCAGAGAGTTTCTCTGAAAGGAGCAGAGATGGCCGAGGAAAGCGGCTCGCTGTCAGCTCCCGGTTCCTACGGAGGGAAGTTCTCCTCCCGTTTAGCTCGGGTCGCTGCTTTACGTGTCCCAACATCCCAGAGGAAACAAAGCTACAACGATGAAACGCGCTTCTGTTGCACGGATCAGAAGGCGTGTTTATTAAATCAGGGCATATTCCCCCGTCGCCCGTCTCTTTCACTGTGTCTGAGAGCCAAAAATGGAAAACGCTGCAGTTGGAGCAGTCAATTTGTATTCTTCCCCAACAACTCTTTAACATTTTAAAGCTTTGGCTCAGAGTCAGAGATGATAGATGCTGCAGGGATATAATGTACTCCATCTTCTCATCTATCTTGTTTGGTCCAGCCATCAACCGCCGCAGATGGCATATAAATCTCATTTATTTTGCGGCATCAAATATCTTAAAGAATACTAATCACTGTAAGTATAAAACATGACTGCTTCCTCAGAGTCTGCCTCACTACTTTATTTACATTTCTGGCACATAAATTATACTGGTGTGATGGAGGTCATTAATTCTAATTCTCCCCTTTTTTTTTCTCTGCAGAATTTAACGAGTCCTGTCAGGAGATCTTTGCATGTTTGGAATAAAAATAAAAAATAAAATCTGGATTAAGTCAAAATATTTTAGAAAACCTGCCGGAGAAACTCGACTGGTTCCAAAGAGGCGAGGGATTGAACCAAAATAGATCATGTCAGGTCAGTCTCACTATCAAAATAGATTTAATGGATGAACTTTACCAAACCCTGCAGAGTTTTAATCCCAGACTTAAAGAAGAAGTTAGATTTCCGTATGGATTTCAGAACTGAATTTGTTATGGAACCAGTCAAAGATGCTAAAACTTGAACTGAGGATTAGAAGAAACATAAAAAAAAAATCACTGAAATCAAGATGAACTTTAAGTTTACTCTCTGCTTAAAACAGAGAAAAGTGAGAAAGTGCATCGCTGGGTCAGATGTGCTCTTTTTGCTCAAATTAAGATAAATTAAGATAACAGTGGTTCTGTCTGCCACCGGTCAGTCTGAGACCCGCAGGTAGCAAAGGTTTCATTTTGGCTTCCGGATGTGCTCAAGGTTGCTAAATTTATTAGACAGGAAACCTTTTAAATAATCTTTCTGTATGATTCGATTGAATTTGACTTTGCAAAGTGCCTTGAGATGACGGGTTGTCGATTGGTGCCATATACCATATTTTTCAGACCATAAGGCGCTTTGTCCACACATGAGCTGCACCGGATTAAAAGGAGCATTAAATATTCTTCCCCAGTGTGTAATATCACGCACCCCTCTGCACACACAGCTCTCTCCTGAGAGGAGGACAGAGAAGTTGGACTACACTGTCCTGCTCCACTTGGGAAGGTAAAGACAGAAATACTTAGAGCTACACAGCCAGACAGGACACATTAAAAACATAACACAAGAAAAAAAACACAAGAAAAAAACAAGAAAAAATAGACCTATACTCTACATTTGTGAAGATTCTCAGTCATCCAAGTCATGATCAATCAAAAAAATGGTTAAAAAAATAAAAGTGGATTTATCATGACCTTGAAGACTGAGAATCTTCACAAACATAGAAGCCAATTTTTTTTTTTTAAGTTTTTTTGGTCTTATACTCTACATTTAAAATAGAGTGTGTTAAAATTATGCTGCCATCTTAAATAAATGACTAATCACCAATTTTTGTTTCTTAAAATTAATATTGTAGTTATTTTTACTTATAACATTTTTTTCCAACTGTAATGGATTAAATGACTTTTCTAGAGCTGAAAGTGACCATCAGCTCATCTGTTCATCGGGCTCAGAGTGCCTCCACCAAGGCTACGAGTGAGTCAACAGCTGTGAACAATTTAAACATATTTTAATTTTAGCATAAATCAATGCATTTTAAAGATATATTTAACATATGTATCTCTCTTGCAGTGAAATAATAAGAATGATGGAATTGGAGGGAAAAAGGAATAGAGAGTGCAGAAGCAGGAAGTCTATTTGTTGACTTTGTTTCACCTGAAAGTGTCTGCGTGTCAGGAACGGTTCTGAGGATGGACCCAGGAGCAGCAAGGTGAGATGAATAATTTAATGAAAAATAAAAAGCACAAACTTACTGACGACAGCAGGGACACACAAATAACCCCCAGCATGACAACAAATAGGCTTGGCATTGGCAAACAGTGAATCCCAGACATGAAACCTGATCAGAACCAGGCGTGCACACTAACACTGGAAAGCAACTGAAGGCTTGAAGAGGATCTGGTAGAGAACGGCGGTGAAAAGCGTGATTATTTAAAGGTAACAGGTGGAACTACTGGAGGCAATCAGGGGTCAAGGCAGAGTCCAAGGTGAAGCTGCTTTCAGTGAAAGGAAGGGAGCAGAGCTGAGAGTAGAATACTCTCCCCCCACTAGTATTATACATGTTATATATGTTCATGAAAGTTGCACTATTTTGGCATTTGAGAGCCAAAACTCAGGGTTTAAAAGAGATTATTCAATTATTAATGTAATTTTACTGTCTTACTGTTGCACTACTATTATACATGATATAATTTCACGAATGTTGCACTATTTTGGCCTTTGAGAGCCAAAAGTTTATTTAACTAATGTCACCCATTCCAGGTAGGCAATAAAAAGTTATACTACCCTAAGTAGTACGCAGTTCTTCATATATACACACACATCAATTTCAAACAGATGGTATCAGGTATCAGTATCGGGGCCAAAAAATGGCATCGGCGCAACACTATCAGTAACACAGCAGCAGTTGATAAAACTGCAAATATATTTTTTACGATAAACAAATATTTGTGAAAAGCATCAAGTGGCTTTATGAGTTTTTACTTATTATCTGTAACATATATTGTTTTAGTTATTTTAGATTTATTTTGGGTATATATTGTTTGAGCCATACCCGCTCTGCTGTGTCCAATCCTAACAAAAGTTGGTTCCTGCACTTTATTCCCCTCAAATTGTTGAAATTGTAACCGTTTTTATCAGCAAAAATTGTAAAAAGCAGCGACGGTCCCGTCATTTCTTGGTGCTGCAGTTATGACACAGAGCTGCAAGTTGAGGACACAACCCGTACTTTCCCAATTCTCCAATTCTGCACACTTGTTACCTTTTTACTCAAACCATTATGTACACTTCCACCAGGTACACACTTCATAGAGGGCACAGGGTGTAGTGAGGATTGGGACAGGGCCAATAGCTACCATGGTTTTCACATGCAAAGCTGTTCCTACTGGTCACAGGTCAAACCTGAGATATTTATTTGCACAACAATGAATGCATGAGCATATTTGTCTTAATTAAACCATTTTTTTTTACTATCACCTGCAGTCGCTGGCAGGGATGTGAAATCAATACCTTGATTTTCCTGCAGCTTCTCTGCACCGATACATTCCACTGATCTTTATTAACTCGGCTTATTAATGTAGAACAAATCACAACGCGTGTAGCTGCTCCGCTGTCTCCAGGGAATATTAATTATGGATATTGGTTTATATATTAGTAAACCGCTGCTACATGCCTACAGCCCGCTGTAGCAGAGCGCAGAATTTATTCATATAAATATGGAAAAAAATACAAAAAAGAGAAGCGAGAAATACGCGAGAAGGTGAAAAAAGGGACAAGTGTGGAAAACTGGAGCGGGTGTGAAAAAAAAAGTGACAAAATGATGGAGCAAAAGGGAATACATAATCCATTTGAGATGAAATACACAACAAATAAAAGATAAAGCAGGTAAATATTTTAGAGGCGCCACCTGACAGCGGTGCTTCTCCTGACGAGCGTCTTTTACGTTAATAACTTTCAGCAGTGAGAACATTAAACAGCGCCTTTTGTTTCTCGCCACAGTAAATCTATATTTAAAAGTTAAACAAGAAGAAATCTGATTTGGATTTTCTGAAACTTGTTGAAACCTGTTAGGGGCTTTGGGTGTTTTTTTTTGTTGTTGTTCAGTTTTCTTTGGTTTCTCTTTGAAGCGTTTGGATTATTTTTCTCTCATTAAAGTGGAAAGCAGAAGCAGAGTACATCATGATGCATCTTCATCTTCTTCTTCCTCTTCTTCTTCATCTTCTACTCGGAACACAACCAGAGTTGATTCTGTTGCCGGTCTGACTCCATCAGGGCGGCCTTTTGTCTCTCATCCTGTTTCTGATGTTCGTGGACCTCACCAAGCAGAGGAGTTTAAGCATCTTCTTCCTGAGCGATGGCAGAACTGAGCAGAAGTTGACCTCCACACAGACTAAACTTTTTTATTCTGTGTGGAGGTGAAGAAAAAGCAAAACCAACCAAGAGGAGAAACTCTGGATTTACACGTTCATCCTCATCCAGACTTCACCTTTGGTTGTGTGTTATGGTTAAATCAGAATTAGTTAGCTTTATTGGCCAAGATTGTGTGCACAATAGATGAATTTGACTTCAGTTTGAAGAGCTCACAGCGTACAGATAATAAATATAAACTTTAGAGGAAATAAAAAACACGATTAGGGGAGCAGTATGTACCTGTGTGCACATAAAGCCGTTGTTTTAAACATGTAAAAGGTAGAAAACGGAGGTTTCTCATTTTGTTTGTCTGCTGACGGCTTGGGCTGTGAGGTGCAGGATGTGTGCGGTCTGCAGAGATGTTAGCTGCCCTGACCCCAGACCGGTCCTGGGTGGAGGGAACATCCGCCCTGGTGATCCTTTCTGCAGGACTAGTTATCTGTCACAGGTTGGGTTTGTCCTTTTTTACCGACGAGCCAAACCACGCAGTGATTGGTGAAGATGGGACTGACTGGATAAAGGCGGTGCAGAAGGTGACCAGCAGCTCATGTGGAAGGCTGGACTTCTCGGATTGCTGCAGGATGTACGGTCTCTGCTGGGCCTTTTTACATCGTTTTTTGTCATTGCAACATTTATTCAAATGAAATCTGTCCTCTGCATTTAAGCAATCCCTCAGAGAGCAGCGGGCTGCTGCTGCTGTGATGTTCTCTATGATAATATAGACGAGGCAGAATGAAGGTTGGTGTTTGCAGAAGCTCTTTTCTATTCAATTCAATTCAATTTTATTTATATAGCGCCAATTCATGAAACATGTCATCTCGAGGCACTTTACAAAGTCAAAATCAATCAGATTATACAGATTGGTCAAAAATGTCCTATATAAGGAAACCAGTTGATTGCTTCCCGACAAGCAGCATTCACTCCTGAAGAAGCGTAGAGCCACAGGGACAGTCGTCTGCATTGTCCATGGCTTTGCAGCAATCCCTCATACTGAGCAAGCATAAAGCGACAGTGGAAAGAAAAACCACCCATTAGCGGGAAGGAAAAACCTCCAGCAGAACCAGAACCGGGCTCAGTATGAACGGTCATCTGCCTCGACCGACTGGGGGTTACAGAAGACAGAACAGAGACACAACAAGACAGACAGCATTTTATCATAAAAGTCTTTAAATGCAGCTCTTTGCCCCTGAATAAACCATTGCTTACTATTGTAATGATGTTTTGCACTCAGTGTCTACAGGTTTCCTCGTCTCTTGAATCACTGATTTACTTTAGTTTGGTTATATTCTACGTTTATTTTTCTGTGCTCAGCGTCTTTACTTGGCTGATCTCTTGGTTAATGTGAGTTGCCTCCGCCTCACACGCAGAGTCTAAATTCATCGCCGCCGCCGTCAGCCACAGACTTCAGGTCTGAGTGAGTTTGCAGCTTTCTGCAGAAGAGGTGCTTTCCTTTCTGAGGAGAGTCGGTTCAGAAGTCAGGCTGTAAAAAGTGTAAAACCACTTTGTTCCTGCCAGGTTTCAGTGTGAGACGGTGACGATATCTGGGCTCTGTGAAAGCCAAACCAGAGTTTTACCAAGAACGTTTGGTTTCCAGGCGGCCGTGCATGAAGATGGAGTCTGAAAGACCGCTGATTCCCCTTTTCTTCACGTCTGAATACAATTTTATTTCCATAATCTTTCTTTTATTCCACGGCGTCCCGCAGCCTGACTGGTTCACTGTGTTCCCGTTACATTTACCGTCCTGTTTTTCTTTGATCCCTTCTCCTTTTCTGTTTATTAAAATAAATCTTTTCACTGCTTCAATCTTTTGATTTTTCCATGAACGTTTTTACTAGTTAAGAGTTAAATCCACTATATTTGAGTGAAGATGTTATTTCTTTGTGTTCTAACGTTCTCTGAAGAGGCCAAATACCAACCATTCAAGATCAACTTAATTTGAATTTAGGGATACGGATAGAGAAAAATAATCCAGCTGAGCTATGGTTTGGTGTCTGTTACTCTGCCAGGTTACATTTTAAACATATGCAGTCAAGATAATTAAAGAAGAAAAGCAAAGAACAACTTCTCAAAAAAAAAAAAAAAATCAACATACTTGACAAAAAAAAAAATTGAAATAAGATGTAAAAATGTCTGAAAAAACACTACTTGGTGCTATAAATACCATTTTTTTTAATTAAATCTCAGGGACTGGTCAGCAGATTTAACTAAAAAATGCATAATGCATTAAACGGTTCTGCTAATAATTTATTCGCAGCTTACGTCTATTAAAACCCTTCGAGTTGCAGAGGCTGCACAGTGGATCCCGTTAAACTCAGCAGGTGTGAATGAAAGGCAGCCTTCTCCGCTGCGCTCTCATGTGCCGACAGTAATTACAGCGAGTGTTCATAATTGCCTCGACAATGATGAAGCGAGGGATAAGATCCACCTTTAAAACGTTACTCATCGGGGGGGGGACACGTTCCCCGACAGCACACGCCTCCCATCAGCCACGGTCCGCTTCACATGGCCTCCCTTCACACCTGATCTCAGGTGAAGAGGCCCCTCTGGTCCACAGCTGAGGGAGAGGACGACCTTGATGCGTCTCCCCGCATTACTCCGCCGCTGCGCTGGAACTCCATTACACAATCACACCAGTTTACAAGGCCCAGCGCCGGCGCCGAGAAATGAAATCAATACCCCGGCTCCTGTGTAATTTCTCCCCCCCCCCCCCTCCCCAACCTCGACTTTATATCACGGCAGATGCTCCGCAGCCTGAAACAGGATTATGAGGCAAGGCGCAGATCTGCTTACTTGAGAGGTGAGTAATTATACATAACAGAGTGCGGCGGCGGCGGAGCGCGGATAATGCGAGGCTGTGATGGTTACGGTAAACGGAGAGGAAGCGGCGGGCCTCATAATCAATGGCTGTCATAAAAGCTGCTGATGGCCGGGAGGAGCTTTTGTTTTCATTCTGCTGGACCTGAAAAAAAAGAGCTGCAGGAGTTTTAATTCTGGTTCATCTTGTTTTTAGTCCAGTCATGCATTTTTCTAAAGGATTTTAACAACATTTTAGAGGATGAATGAAGCAGAGTCGCATCAAACTCTACGTCTGCTTGTTCAGGAGTGTAGCGTCGACAGGTATGTGTCACAGAACTGCTAAATGATGTGAAGCACCTCAGCATTGATCAGCTGGCTGTGAAGCGTGAAGCTGTCATACTAACAGAGACTTTTTACGCTCACCTTCTCTTTCCCACTTTCTCTTCCCTTTCCTCCAGAAGCAGCTGATCCTGCTAAAGGGGCAGATCCGGTCTCATCAAGTTCACTGAGGATGTGATATTTTTTTAAAACACAGTACATAGAACTGCAACAGATTCCCCAACCTGAGCCGTGGACCTCTGCAGCTCCCCCAGAGTTGCTGTGGACCTCTTAGCTGCTCTGATAGATGCTCTAATTGCCCGTCAGCTCAAACGGCCATCTGTTGGTAGGTCTGCGGTTCTGTCCATTTCACATGAGGATTGAGCCAAACTCTCTGGTCACTCTCTGAGGTCACGCCCTAAACCGGGTGTCCAAACTTTACGGCACGTGGGCCAAAATTGTCAAATCAAAGGAACTAGAGGGCCAAAAAATTAACAACTTTTTTAAACCAAATAAATTTGGTTAATGTTTTTGCCTGCTCTACAAAATCTAATAATTTTAAATAAAAATAATATTTAATTCTTCTTAGATCCAAAGGTTAAAAAAAGGATTTTGCTCATTTGTCGTATTAAAAGGTGGTCATCCATTTAATTTGACTTTTTAACAATAATAAATGTAACTATTTTTGGTTTAGCAATATAAGAACAGCATTTGGGTCAGTTGTTCTTTTAAAACACTTGCTGTAACTAGCTAATTTTAATAATTGAAATACTTTAACCTGTGCATTTGAGCAATTAAATATCTTTGGATAGATGTTACTATGAAAATAAAGAGAATGTTAAAAGTGTGTTTGTTAAAAGATGAATACTTTGTGTTCTACTTAACATTTTTAGTTGTAGGATTTTAACTTTTATGTGATAATTTTGCCCTAATTGAAAACTAAAGGCTTCCATCTGCATCAGTGGACCAAATCTTTCTTGAAATGCAGTTGGTGGTGGTGGGGGGGGGGGCACCCAAAATGGCCCCTGGCCCTCACTTTGGACATGCCTGCTCTAAACGGTCATCGCTCTGGCTGTGGAAAACTAGGCCAGTCCTCTGGGGTAAGAAAACTGTCAATATAAACGTGTGTGTGAGTGTCTGAATCTGTAAATGTAAGTCAATACATTTAAGATTTCTATTTGTTCCTGGTTGTCAACTCATACATACGTGTGACGTCACATGTTTCATCAGAGAACACAAGTTTAGAAGTTATTAATACAAGCTACAGAGTTACAACTTTGCAACAGTACAAGTACAAATCACAACTTTACGATTACGACTCTGCAACCCCTGATGAAGCTGTTACACATTGTACAAGTCGGTGATGTTTCATCTGTGAGAATCAAAGTGCTGTTTTCTTTCTCTTCTTTGTCTTCTTCTTGTTTGTTGGTTGGTGAAAAACATTCTGGTTCATTACTGCCACCCACTGGTTAGGAGTATAAAACAGCTTCATCAGGGGTTGTAGGTTTGGACTCAATTCGTACTCATAAATCTGGGATTTGTACTTTGTACTGTTGCAAAGTTGTAACTTTATAACTTGTCCGCCTTATAATAAGACACATTGACAGTTATCTCACTCCATACAGTCCTCTCCTGTTTGGATCTGGCTCCAGCACCAGCCTTGTTTAGCACTGGGGAACCTCCCCCCCTAAAAAAAAGAACCCAGAGAAACCCACGGGTCTTGTTTGTGCTGACACGCCGCCTTTTTTGAGACAGAGCCGCGCTTTAAACACAAACCCACCCTCATCAGAACCTCATCAGGATGGATATCTGGCCTGCTGGATCGGCCTCAGTGTTTACGCTCCAATCAAGCAAATTCTCTGCAGCCTTCCCCACTTTGAAGAACCACAAACTTCTTGAAAGCATTTGAGTTGTCACTTTTATGGTGTGAATGGGTCATGGATAAAAATCAGCAACCGTACGCTGCCAGAGTCGCAGGAGGAATAAAAAAAAAAAAGCGGACGATAAATCACCACGGCACACGTCTCTGTATCCATAACTCTGACGATGATATGGAGAAGCTGTTTTCAGTGGTGCCAAAGCAAAGCACTCAACGGGAGACAGATGCACAAGAAGCAGCCTAATGAGACGACAAGCGGCCTCTGAAGCCCATAAGCACTTCTCTCAGATTGCATTTGCCTCTTATGTTGTGTCAGAAGCAGCGGGCTCCAGCTGATTGGAGATAACAGAGGAGGAGCTGCCTTAAAGGAGGCATTATGAGGCGGACTGGACTTTTAAGAAGAGGAGGAACATAAGCGCCGTTCACTGAAACCTCCTCTCCTCCGGGCTTCCTTGTTAACGGCTGGCTGTGTGCGGCTGAGCAGTGGGAATGTGGAATATCGTCAGGATAGCTGCGCTCCAGTGCAGCCCAGACAGGTTTGTGTGCAGATAGGCCCGTGTTGTTGTAAACGCTTCTCCTGAGAGCTGACACCGCTGCCGACATGTTTTGATAATACAATTAAGCTGTCTTGCAGAAGTGGTTTGTGAAACGGTCCCGCTGACAGGATGTATTTATGAAAAGTCCCCCGAATTGGACACATTTTGATGGTAATTTGTTGGCGATAAAAAGCTCTTAAATTACTCCCTGGGTTTTCTGGCAGGTGGCTTTGACTGTTTATGAATACATTTTTCCTCTCTAACTGCCTTTAAACTACCATTTTCCTGCAGAAGAACGCGTCACTTATGAATATTGCATGTTGCCTCTCATGTTCAGTTCACCGACCCTAAACATTATCAACTCCTGTCGCGCATATCTCCACTACTCTTATTTTAAAAACAAATTTCAGCGATCGAAACTAGTTTACAATTTAATCTTTTTTATAGAGTCCTGTCTGGCAGTTTAACATTAAGAATTATTGTCTTAATGCCAAAAAGAGCCCCACAGATTTTACTTTCACAAGTAGAGCCGTACTGTTTTTAGCCATAGTGCTCCGTTTGATTTATACATGCAAGAAGCTCTATTAGATTTTATTCTGGGACTAATTCATGTTCAATGGACACAGAAACGGGAAGGTAGGAGAGGGAAAAAAAAGAGATGAGAAAAAATGCTAAAAAGGAGAAAAGGAAGAGAGCAACATTAAAATTTAATCTTTTTATTAAATGAACCAAAATTTGATATCTTTTTCACTAACATGCTGCAAAAATACCAATTTGTCTTGATTTGAAGCCAGGCAGAAACATTTTGTCTTTTTAACATGACATCTGAAATGGTTAGTTCAATTCCCGCTGAAGCGGGGTTCTGTGGAGGGGCTCTGAGCAGTCAGTATCTTGCAGATGCATCCACCTCCATGGTTTAATGTCAAAATTCAAACTTGTCCCGGTGTACGCAACAAAAAAAAAATTACACAAAAATGGATTAAATAGTAAAATAAATCTAATGCCACAATGATTTTATGCAAACTGAATCCTGCTTTTGGTGACCACTGCAGTCTGAAAACAACTCACGGTTCTGAATAAAAGCAAGGGGCAATGAATGAAGGCATAATTTACAAGTTTAAAGTTAAGGGAATAGTGGCTGCGCCCCCTGGTGGCAGGTGGTGGAAAATAAATCCTAAAGCAGACCTGCATCAAGGCTCGGCTCCAGCAGCCACTGAGGTTTCAGTTTCCACAGTCGGGCTCATAATAAAGGCAGAAAGTCTCTTCACCGCCGACCCAAAAACACGAGGAAAGTCAGCTATGACAACTAGAGAGTGGTTTTATTAGCCAAACAAATACCTAAAGAACCCCAGGACACGATGTCACGTGGAGAACATGTCGCCTCTTCCGTCAATCTCTCTCAGTTTTGTTTTGTTTGAATTAATTCTCATCTCTGGGCATCGCTGTAAGTTCAGCTCATAGGGTTCTGGTTTCAGCTCACCTCCTCCGCCTCTCATCCTCTGTATCCTCTCTTTTGGTCTGTCCCTCCGTCTCCTCTCTAATTCTTCCCCAACTCTGCCGTTTCCCTCCTCGCCGTGACTGTCTCTGTCAGAGTTAATTGTTTTCTGCCCTTTTTTTCCCCCCTCTCCTCTCCTTCCTTTGTGTCATCTGTGTGATGGAATCAGAGAAGCTCTCATTGTCTCTGCTGCAGGGTGTGTGTGTGTGTGTGTGTGTGTGTGTGTGTTGGGGTGGCAGGGATACGGATGTGAAGCCAAAGGCGGACTGCGTTTTCCCACGTACCCACACAGACGCCCTGCACAGATAGCGGTGATGCATGTAGCTGGGCTCCTTCAAACGGGCCTTTTTTACGAGCACCGCACACGAAGCACGGCTCAGCGCCGCATCCCGATGTTTACTCTGCGTTTGACCCTGAGACGTCGCTTGATGAGCACGCCTGATCGGTGTGCACACCGATGGGCCCACCTCCACCCCAGAAAGCCCGGCTCTAATCTGCTCTCCAAACGACGCTTCCCTCCCTGCAGTGCTGAGGCGGTTTTTCTATTTATGGAGAGGTGTTGAGCTGATGTGAGATGATCGGAAAGCGCCTCGTTCCCATTGTGAATCTCCTTGACGTGTGTGTGTGTGCAGGAGATGGCATGTTTACAGCTCAGCTTCTGGGATTGTCTGCGTGCGGACGTGCGGACGTGCCTGTTTTTTAGGCCTTGTCGAGGTGCTGGTGTAGCTCGCCGTGTGCGTGCCTGCGTTACGGATGGAGGGGATAGACACCGGAGCCAGCCCACGGAGAGCAGATGTGCCTCACAATAATGACTAAATAAAGATGCAGGGAAGCACCGGCAGCCAAACTAATCAACGCCTTGAAGTGAACAACTTTCCTGACAGAGGAGGGTGTGCACGCTCAGCTGTGAGTCGTGGAGTGTCTGTGACTGAATGGACACATCTGCTGGTGTTTAAGCTCTGTGTGTGCGTTACAAACACACAAACACACACAAACACACACACACAGAGTCAGAAATTACATTTACTGCTGCTTGGCTACATTATTTGGCCCGCGCGTTGGAACTTAAGTTAATAACGCTCTGACATATGGCGTGTTACCAGACTAAATGGTGGATTTGTATTCAAACATTAGAACCGCATTAAGGTCGGATTACTGCATTGTGCAACTTTCAGCTTAACTTTTTTTTAGCTGCCTGCGCACAAAAGGACCATCGAGCTCGACCGATTCTCAAAATGTGTTTTGTTTTTCAGCAGATGTCAGCCTGACGACAGCAGGATTAAATGAAAAATCTGATACCGTTCCTTCACACTAACTGCTTTTATTTTGATTTTTTTCACCCTTTTCTTTTTGGCAAAATCAACTTTTCAAAGTGTTCGAGGAGTTTCATCAAATGCACCTGCACCTAAACTACTTTCCATTTAATAACTGTCTTTGGGGGACATTTGTCGTCAAAGAGCTGAGAAGCATCCCGCTGAAGTGTCTCTGGGAATTATTGATACCTGATCCAATCAGGTCATTTGTTTTCTGCGTTTCTGGCGCAGCCTCCGTGAAATTCATCATGTGAGGGCACCATTTCAGTGCATTTAACGAGGCCGTCACAGTATCAGCCTTTTCCGCTTTAAGAGGCTGAAAAGCTTTACGAGTGCTGGAGTTAGGAGCATGACTATCACCCAGAGGACCTAAAATTGTCTCCCATCCAGCTCAGTACTTTATAAACTTCATTTAGATTCAAAATTAAAGTTGAGCCCATTCGGAGTCTCACTCAATTTGCAAATGATGTAAATGTGGTCCAGCCATGGAAAGAATCTCTGATTCTGCGATACAGAAATAAGCGTTTATGCATTCATGGACCGGGGAACGCTTATTACGCTGCAGCCCACACATTCCCACGGCGAGCCGGCTATCCGTGAGATAAACGTTGTGTCCGACGGTTCATGGAAGGAAAAATGGAGAACGTCCTTTCTGATTGGAGAGGATTACAGGAGCAAATGAAGTCTGCTTAATTACCTGATCCTCCTCTGATTGCAGGGTGTGACAGACAGGTGTGACAGACAGGTGTGACGGACAGGTGTGACGGACAGGTGTGCTCACGCTCATTTGGAGCAATTAGGAGGAGCTTAAAGAGGAGTGGATTCCCTGGCAGAGATGCCAGATAGTTCTCAGTCCATCATTGTTAATTAGTCCTTTACTCTTTAGCGTTTAAGCACTCATGATCTTTAGTTTCCCTCCTCTGTGTTTCCTTCTCAGGAAGACGCATCGTTCCGGTTTGATTTACGCTTTGGGTGTTGATAAAGCAGCCTCTAGTTTTTCCTGTCTCATTCACTACGGCCCGCCTCACCCGGTTCGTAGATTTGGCAGCAGAGGAAGAAAACAATTAGCAGAGGCAAAACACTTAAAATATACATATATTTATTTCAATCCGAATTCCAAGTGGAGACAAACACGTTGCTTGTGTGGGTAAGGTCCACGCACACAAACAGATCCGCAGTCCAATATCAAACGGGGTCCCAGGTTTTCTGATGCATTTCGCCAGATGTTTTTAAGGGTTAACCGAGATAAACATTAAGAATAATAATAAGCTTTCAAACCGTAAACCATCTTGAAGGGTACCCTGTAAAACATCATGTGACTCTTAGCTGCCTGGTATCCCACAAGACGGACGAATGAATGAATTTCCTGTTAGTGACCCTGGAGACTCCGTCCTCTTTGCACTCCAGGCCACACAGTTTAACCATATTATTTAAAACTTTGGTGACTCTTACTGCTTTAAGGTCAGAAAAATATACGATTAACACCAAAAACTGATCACATATTTCCATAACAGTCTCCAGTTTCCTGCTACCTTGTGTCCAGGAACAGAAATCCTCCATGAAGTCTCTCTACAGCTACTCTGGTCTGTCCCTCCTGGATCATTCGCTCAACTATCTGTCCAACCTCCAACGATCCAAAACTCCGCCGCCGCTTCCTCTTTTCCTCGTTTCCTCCTGGAAGTAAGAGAAATACGTTCTGCACACATCCAACCTGCCAGCCTCCACGTCTGTGGATGCACTCACCCTCTCCCCCGGGCCTCGCCATTTAAAAAAAGACTCGAACAAACAATAAAAAACCCGGACTCTTAGGCGTGTTCAGTTGTTGTAATATTGTTTTCTGACATGGCAGATTTTGCTGCTCGATTTAAAGATAGGACATCTTAGCAACGGCGCCAACTCTCCAGTCCAATTATACGCAGATCCAAAAGGTTTTCACTCTGCGTCTATAATCTATGTATCTCTGCTCTATAGAAATGTTAGATAATGCCTTTATTCTAAAAACCAACATGCAAGTTAAGTAAAAAAAAAAAAGGGCTTTCTGGATAAATACGGTTTTTGATTGTGAACAAGGAGATTAAAAGACTCCGACCGAGAGAAAGAGAGAGCCATAAGATCAGAGGAAAGATGGAGAGATAGAGGAAGGGCAAGGAGATTACGAGACAGTATTATGGTTCCATTAAAGCTTTGCCTTTCATCAGTTTGCAGGCTGCGCTTCTCTCTGTTCATGTTTCATATTGATTCTCCTCTGTTATCATTCTCCAGAACTGAAATATTCCTGCAACATCCTGAAGTACAAATGTCAGATGGATATTACTGAGGAGAACAGACCGCAGCATCCTGACTGAGTCACATGGTGATCCTGTTAAATGACGTTTGTGACGTGAAAACTGAAACCAAGACAAACATTTTAAAACTTTATCCACCTTTGATGTAACAGATTAATCCTTCACATTCTTTTCCCAGATCTGTTAGTGAAAACATATTTAAAAAAAGAAATAAAGCTGCAGTAACCTGGTTGGATGAGTGCTCAGAACCCACTGATGGTGTGTTGAAGCTCCTTCAGGGTCAGGTTCAGCATTCGGTCCTCGATGAGAACTTTTCTGCTTCCATCTTAACGGGAATATTTGACCTTTTCACATTGCAAAACATCTCCAATTCTCCTAGCACCCAGTGAGGACATGTCTCATCCACATTCCTACCTATTTTCTGTTTCATGTCTGAACCATCCGTGTCTGTTTTTGGTAATGCACTTCTTTTAACGCTTCTTTCTGTACCAAACACATCTGTAGGCGCTGCGGCACTAAGGTTTGGTTCCTTTTAGCCATAAAAGATTCTCCCTTAGGGTTTTGTGAGGTTTTGGCTTGGCCTTGATGTTGTAATTAACTCAAAATAATTTTGGTCTTTCTTCCTTAGTTATCAGTCTAGATAATTAAGGAAAGCAGCAGATTGATGTCCCATGCAGCTCAACCAGGATTTGATGGAAACTCCTGCAGCTCCTTCCTCGTGACTATCAGCCTTGGCACTCTTCCTCGTTAGGTCCAGTCTTTTATTTTCATCAGCTTTAGGAATCGCGTCCAGTTTTTGTCACTCTGGTCCCATAAGTTCCCGAACTGCAGTGAGATTATTCTCAGCTTTGTCTCTGGGCTGCATGGAGGAGCATTTATCATCACGTTTGCAGGACGTCGGACTTAAAGGCTGTCTGAAATCGGCTCCGCAGTCTGAAGCTCCTTTCCTTTCCACAATAAAGTTCTGACTGTTGACCCCATGAAAGGTTAGGGAAAAAGAGCTAGAAGCTTTTATTTAGGGTATTCGGATGGATCCGAGAACTGACTGCAGATCTATCCCAGTTTGGGATTCAAACCCAGAACCTACTTGCTATTCTGACAGCTCTGATCTTGGCGACACTTCTGCTTTGGCTAAAGAGTCCTCGCTCTTTAAGGGTGTTCGTATTGAGCCATTATATTCTCCCAGTGCATGCGAGGGTTCTCCCCAGGTACTCCAGCTTCCTCCTGGAGTCCCGGAATATGTTCCTTAGGCCAACAGGTCCTTTTGAATTGCAATTAAGAGTAACAATGAGTAACTATTTGGGGTAAGCAGCAGCAGCAGCAGCAGCAGCAGCAACCCTCGTGAACCGCACAATGGACCATGTATGGACAACAGATGCATGGATTAAATAAATAAACCAATGTGTAGCAACTAAAACAATAAAACACTAATATACAGCCAAATTGAAAGTGCAATAAAAGTACAGAGTTGCTTAAGATGAGAAAAAAGTAGAAGTAAATTATCACAATTACTAAAGACCTCTTAAGTTTACTTTTAAAAACTTGCATGGCCTCTTCTGCCTTCAGGTTCATAAGGGAGAACTCTTCCAAAGCCGAGGATTGTAATAAAATAAGCGATGCCACACGGTGAGTTTTGTATATAATTAAAATCTCTTTTTCATGTGACCAGAGGGAACTTGGACAGCCTATATGATAGAAGCAGCTTTGATAAACACGCGGGACTGAGGCCGTTACCGGCTTTAAAAGCTCCTTAAAATCAATTTTAGGACATAAAGGAGGTCAGTTCAGTTCTCTAACTATAATTCTTTCTTTCTGGCCATCATACAGACAAGTTTGTCAGCTTTTACAGCTGCTAAGTTAAAAGAGAGTAAAACAACAACACATTAAGAACGCCCTCATAGTGCACTAAAGGTTGCTGTGGGTAATTGGTGCTTTCAGTCAAGTTTTCAGACAATTAAAGCAGTAGCACAACTTTAATTAAGGTTTGGTCATGTTAGAATAAATAAAAACGGGGAAAACAGTCGAACAGATATAAATAAACTTACAAAGAATAGACTGTGAATCTACTATCAAGTTTACATGCTTTGTGTTATTACTGAACATAAATTAAAGAAATGAGCTGTTCTGGTATCAGTACCAGACCTGGACCCATTAAGCTTAATAACGTAGGTAAGAAACACAACATCAGAAAAGTAAAGAACAAGGAAGCTGTTCAGGACGGCACATAATTCACTTTAACGATGTTCACAAGTGGTTTCAGCTCCAACCAAATGCAATCTGATCGCCCAGGAAGGATGTTAGCGCCTCATCTGAGATGGTCTGCATGTTCAAATTAACAGACGGTATGCACACCATCAATTTCTTCATTTTATGCACCCACTTTAATAAAATTTACAGACTTACCACATCAGCGTTTCATTTTTGTGAAGACAAGGGGATCGCAATGTTAAACGAGTTTAGCTGCAACAGCCTAGAGAAGCAAAAATGAGCATTTGTGGGCTGCACAATGGAGGGGGGGGGGCGGGGCAGTAGTGAGACGGTGGAGGGAGGGAAAATGTAGTAACAGTGTAAAAGAGTACTTGTTAAAAAAATAAAAGAAGGTGGGAAAGATAAAACAGAGAAGTCTGAGAGGGAAAAGCTGCCATAGTGTGTGTTTGCTGCTCTTTAAGGGCTGTAATTAAAGCCAACATCATTGTTGCTGCGCTCGCTGTGAGAGCCATTCACAGACCAACCCTCCGCCAGGAGACACACTGATAAAGGAGGAAGAGGAGGAGGAGGAGGGAGGAGTGAAACTTCTAATGATGAGCGGAGCGCAGCATGAGAGGAACGTACAGATGGGACGAGAGAATTCATCAAGGCCGAAGGAACGCTGGAAGTCAAGCTAGACGGGGTGAGCGGAGTTATTAAAGGTGAAGGAGAGCTGGAGGCCGGGACAGAGAGGGACGCCTGGGATGAAGATGATGGAACAGGACGAATAGACGGCGTGAAACGGGAGAGGGAGAGGGGGAGGGGCGCGATTTGTGGATTTTAACTTCAAAAGGGCAACGCTGGAGAGGAGACAGGCTGCCATGGAGGAAATATTACCCAGCTAAACGTGTAGGCTGCCTGACACATGACCACATTACGCCAGCGGCACCTTTAATCAATCTGATGTCCCCGGCACGACGCCGCAGACGCCATCTCTCACACGGCTTTACCGTGGAAACAGAGCCAGCATCAAATACTGAAATTAGTCCAAATCCTACAACTAAAACACATTTATTAAAAAAAACATCTATCTATCTATCTATCTATCTATCTATCTATCTATCTATCTATCTATCTATCTATCTATCTATCTATCTATCTATCTATCTATCTATCTATCTATCTATCTATCTATCTATCTATCTATCTATCTATCTATCTATCTATCTATCCTCCTGATGGATGGATGGAAGAAAATAGACTCACATTCTCAGATTAATAAATTTTTATACTTTCAAAGCACATGGAATAAACTGACTATCCAGCACAATATTACGCAGACCTAAACTCACCAACATGTTGCCACAGGTTCTCCAGGTATCTGGAGCAAAGTTAGTCCAGGGGACCCAAAGTCAGGTTCTGGTACCACGGACAGCACCCGCACCGCTGGCTGTGGAGCGCCACGTCTTCTTCCTCTCTGGTTCTGACTCCATAAGATCATCGCCAGGAAGAGAAACTCCAGCCCCTCGCGTTTAATAATAATAAAGAAACCCTCCTGTGTGCAACTGAGCAGAGGAGGTCGAGACATCTGACAGTTTAAATCTCCGTAAATGTCGAGGTTCTGTGCAAATGCTGAGAAATAATCAAACCCGTTTCAGGAATCCTCCCGAGGAATGCGGCTGTTCTCGGAATATTTCCTGTTCCAGACGCCAGAAAGGTGCATTTTCACAGCCTCCTTCACACGCGTGCAAAGACACACTTTTATTATCCTTTGCTTCAGGCTCCAGTAAAAAAAGCGAGTTAGCTCTGCCTATAGAAAGTTTATACCACCAGCCTCGCTAACATTAAACTGACGCAGAAAGCTGATTAATCAAGTGTAACTCACAGCAAGCATATTGCCTGAAATATTGCTCTGCTGAGCACCGTTTTTTGCCCTGATGTGGAGTAATTATTCCCACGCACCGCCTGATTTCTACTCAGATCCTGTAGTCCAAACTTACAGAAACGTGTGAATCCAAACCTGATGCGCGACCTGAGTGGATCCAGGACTGAGGATCGTCTTTTTCTCTGAGGTCCATGAAAAAGCTCATCGTAGAACTAAAACAAACAGGAGATGTCCAACAGGAGGCTGCAGGATTCGTATCAGAACCATCAGGATGTGTGAATATTATGGGAAAGAGTCGTTTGTTACCAATGAGAGCCCCGGTGTTCTCATGCAAGGACTCGCGTTAAGCCTGTCTGTACAAATAAAAAGGTTCTGAAAGAAACACGAAGGACTTGTTGCATCGCAGCAGCTTTCTGAGGGCCAGGGCCACTTTCTCATTGTTCCCAATCAGGAGCCACTTGTATGAAGCACCTCACTCAGTGTATTATTTCATATTGTCCCTACTTATCACGCATTAAATCAGACTGAAGCAACAACGAGAGCTCCTCAGCTTCCTGCTTGAACTCCTTTTCCATGATTTTTTAAAAAAAATACATAGATTTATTCTAATTATGTTAATCAACTTTTCAGCAACTAGCAGGGCTCCCGAGCACTTCCACTCTGAGTGGAAGTGCTGGAACGCTAGCCGTCTACTCAGAATAAGCGTCCTTTAAAACTGCATCCTCTGATAAAATCCGCCTACAGAACCAACGAAGCGAGCGGTGGTTGGGCCTCAGACCCATTTTGGCGCTCATGCACATCAGTTCTAAAGAATTTAACTGACAAGATTCTGGCATTGACAGGAAGAACGGAGCGCCGACAACATCCCAACACCTGGAGCTGCACGTCCTGCTTGGATGTGTTCGTACGGTGGAGACGGTGGAGACGGTAGATTCATAGGATGTTTGCTCAGGTTATAAATCCTAACGATAGGAAACTGCTCTTTGTTTTTGTGAAGCAGAAGAAGATTTCTTGCCGTTATCAGTAATGAAATAGATTTAGAGCATCTCTGTATTGGCTTTGCTTTGACTCTCTGTCCTCCAACCATCCTTTACATCCAGCCTGGGAGATTTAGCCGTCTTCCGAGGTTCTAATCTGCTCCTGTAAACATAAACCGCGACTCTACTCGATGATTTTTTTTAGCCAATTTTTCAGATTGATGCACTCCAAACAGGCATAATCTCTACTCCTGTTTTCCATTTTTGCTCGGCTGTCTCTCAGTGGCGCTATCTTGTTTCATGCTCGTGAACTTTCAGATGAAACAGATATCAAACTAATTTCTTTGGGAAGCAGTTTTAAAACGAGCAACTGGGCAAAGAGAAACGATGCTCTGAAACATATATATTTGCAGATCTGATTCATTTGTGTTTCAGTTCCTGCTGCGGTGCGATGTAGGACCTGCAGATCAGCACCGGGGTTCCCAAACGTTTCCTGGTGGGGCCTCCTGTGATTTAGAAGAACGTTTTCCTGCCCCCCCTACCACCAATCTTTTTGACAGTTGCACAAAGAAAAGCCAACTCCAGTAAAACACATAACAATAATCTATATTTTTTAAATAACCTCTCAAAACTGGTCCTTTTTCCAGTTCATTTCCTGCATTTACAGCCGAGTGTCTTCTGGAGCGCGCCTCTACCAGGTTTGCACATCTAGAAACTGAATTTTTAATCTATTTGACTTTGCAAAATGACTCAAGCTCAACCACGCTGGATGGAGAGCATAGTGAATATTAGTTTTCAAGCCTTGCCACAGACTCTGAGCAGAATCTGGGTTTGGACTTTGATTAGGCCATTATAACACAAGAATTTACTTTTTACTGAAACCATCCCATTCTAGCACTGGTTGTATATGTTTATGTGTTTGGTGGATGTCGTTTTTCCCCCAAAACAACTTAAAAAAGATAAAAATGCAGCTGATGCCACAGTTATCAATATGTTACTTTGAAGGAACACCAGTCGGGTTCTTTAATGCAGGAGGCAGAGGGCAGCCAGTGGAGAGCAGATGGGGAACTTTTGTTCAGGACTGTCGTCTCAAGTCTTTTACAGCCTCTTAAGGTTGTTTTTTCTGTATTTATCGTCATCCATCATTCTGTGAGCTTTCCTATCCCTGCTAAAGAAAGGCATCTCCACATCCTGCTGCAGCCAACACCGTGTTTCACAGGAGAGATGCTCAGTGCTAATTCCCCTCTGCAAATAGTAAAAAAAAAATTTTTATCAGAAGAGAGCCTCTTGTTTTTTAAAAAAATTTTCTGTTCTTCACGTCATCTCAAGGCTCTTTCCAGAGTCAGACTCCATCAGATCCTCCAGGTTGGTGAGAAAGTTTCCTCTCTAAGGAAACCCAGCAGGTTGCATCAAGTCTCTCCAAGCAGCATTCACTCCTCCTGAAAGAGCGTAGAGCCACAGTGGACAGTCGTCTGCATTGTTGATGGCTTTGCAGCAATCCCTCATACTGAGCATGCATGAAGCGACAGTGGAGAGGAAAACTCCCCTTTAACAGGGAGGAGAACCTCCAGCAGAACCAGAACCAGGCTCAGTGTGAACGCTCATCTGCCTCCACCCACTGGGGCTTAGAGAAGACAGAGCAGAGAAACAGAAAGCACAGAAGCTCACATTGACCCAGGAGTACTTTCTATGTTAGATGGTAATAGTGGATGATCTGCCTCCCCTGATGATGTCACAGCTAACAGAACACCAGACCAGGTGTACCTTCTATGAAGAGAAAAAAGACAGAGAAGATAAAGTTAAAAGCTGGAATACCAACAAACAATGCAGATTGGAGAGCAGTAGGAGAACTCAGCAGAGTGAGAGAAATAGTCCCTGGTGTCCTCCAGCAGCCTAAGCCTATAGCAGCATAACTATAGAGGTAGCTCAGGGTAACATGAGCCACTCTGACTAGAAGCTTTGTCAAAAGCTTTGTTTTCTTTACTTTTATTTTCTTGATGGAAAGCAAACTGAATCGTCTTACTGCTAATAAACTTGCCATAGCTTAGCAAAAAGAGCATCTCTCGGCTTTCTTTCAGGAATGGCTTTGGCTGCGTCTCCACAAGAGCCAGATCTGTGATGTGGACAACTGGTATTTGTCCTTTCAGCAGATTAACCCTTCGGCTGAACTTTGAATTTCTGACACACTCCTCAAACACAACCCAGCTCTTCAGATTTTTATTTAAAAAAAAAAAGTGAAATGACAACCGCTTTCCTTCACAGCTATGCACTATTCAGGGTTGGACCGATGTGAACGTGTGGCCCCGGGGCCATTTGTGGCCCCTGGACTGGTTTTGGGCCCCCTCGAGTCTTTTTGGGTTTGCACAACCCCCCCCAAATGTTTCATTCTCACAAGTCGAGATTGGAACATATTTGCTTTGCGCAGATGGAGAATTTTTCTCTTTAATCAGGACAAGATCGTGACGGACAAATCAGAATCTTCTTTCAGCAGAAAACGTTCGGTCAGAACAAAATCCTTTTTCTTCTGATAGCCAGATATTTTGCTTTCTTCCTGATTTTATAATGAATAGGAGCACATCTATCCCCTGACTTTTATTCAAAGGCAGACTTTGCACCAAAATCTGCTTTTAATTATTTTAACAAACCTGACTAAATACAACCGACGATTTGAAATAAAGACTGACCCACATCCTGTTCTTATGGCGGAGAATAGACTAATTATTTTTCACTTTTTTCCCCCAATCGAGCCCATGAGAGTTAACTAAACCATCTGTCCTTCTTTTAATTAGGCAAAAAATGCTAAACTGCTTTTAACTTTTGATTTTTTAAACTATTTACCAATCCCTTTCCAACAAGAACTCTGATAACTTTGTTTTTTTTAATTAAGATAATGCATGATTAGTTGACTGTTCAGCAGATAAAAAGAAAACAACAATATCTGATCCCACAATACTTTGATAAATTTAATACTCTTGTTAGTTGCTATAATTTCATGTTCCTATTATGTGCATGAGTTCGGTCCGTCAGAAACCATTTTTTGTAACGGCAATAAAAAAATATATAATAATAAAATTTGCTTGCTAGGGAATTGTAGAAAACACTTAAATGGTGCACCACTGTCAAAATAAAATTAAATTTTATTCCCAAAAAACAAGCATGGAAGGTGTATGAAGGAAAAATAATTGGCTGCTGTAAAAAAGAGATTGAAGCAGTAGGTGGGTGTTTGAAAATAATTTACATGGGCAGTCGGCGGACTGCTGTTTTCTGCCGGAGGTGTTTCAGGTCAGGATATAAAAGACCCCGCAGGCTGCAGGAGACTTATTACAGCCAACGCAATGCTACTCAGCTTTAAAACGTTGGCCAGCAGCTACGCCTCCCACAGATTCATATAGGCTAATTAAAAATCATAAATATTTCCACCATTAGGCTGAGACAATAGTTCAGGGGCTCCGTCAGCTTTTAAAATGCAGGGCAGGGGAGGAAGTAGCGTGCTTTTTGTATCAGGCGCTATAAACCGTTCATATCTGTGGTTATCCTCCTGAAAATGGCACCTGTGTTTTTTACCTCGTTCAGGCCAGGATTTCTGAGAAAGCGGGGCATTCTGACCTGTTGCTCTGCCGATAAAACCGCAGACCCAATTTACCCAAAACAGCGGTTCAGATGGGCCCGTTAATTTGCATCAGCAGGGTCCAAGCGGTTTTGTTCTGAAAGTCTTCATGTATTCATGATTCTGCAGCCAGAGAGGAAACGGACTGTTGTTTCATTTAAATGGTAGTTTAGTCGGCATCTACGTCCTCCTGCAGAAAAAAAGCTTTAAATCTCAGCTCAGGTGGATTTTTTTTATATATTTATAAATGCTATTTTTGGACTTTGTCTGCCTGCATGTGTGGATTTTTACTGCAGCCTCTCCACAGATGTGTCTGCAATAATAAATTTACCTTTATGCACTCTTACCTTTGTCGTAAATGTCTTTAAATGTTATAATTTTGATAAGTTAAAGTTTTTTTCAGCGGAATATGAAATGATATGACAGGCGAGGCATGTTGTTAGTCCGTGCCTCTAAAGTTGTGATTAATTTAAAAGACTGACACAAAAAATCTTTTTATTTAGCATCAATCTCATTTCTTAACAGTTTAACAATCTTATCTTTTCACCCACTTTTTCATTTGGATTGCATCAGAGTGCAGCTCAGTTTCAAACGGAAATCATTGTATCTTTCTTCATGTTTTTTTTATTTCACTTCATTATAATTGACTGTGAGTTACGAGCACTATAACAGATTTATTTTGTAAGTTTTGAATATGCATTTATTAATTTCCCAACTCACCGAGCAGCAGAGCTCATTTCAGTGTTGAAGTTGCACATTGACCTCATTTAGACACCAGTTACTAACACACCTCTTCATGTAAACTTAGATATTTAATCTAGGCTTGGGTCAATCTTAACCCACTGGTCTAAAAATGCTCTAAGCTTAAGACTTGGAATTAAAAATTTGCCAGATCTAAAAAAATAAACATAAAAAGTGCATAAATCAAAAAAGTGAGTCAGTTGTTCTGCAGGCGAGACGAGGAGCAGGGTTTCATTTGCATTTGTAAAAAAAGTAAAAATGTATATGCATATTGGGAGGTTGCTGATGTGTGCCTTAATTAACAAACTACAATATATATAAAATCAAGGAACCAAGCTCAAAACCAGCTGACAGAGCTTTTCTTATTCTGGCCAATAATGTCCAAAACAGCTCCACGTTTGAACTTTCCTTAAATGACTAAAAACCAGATTTAGACATAAAACACATTGACCTTTAAACCACATTTATAGTACCCAACTTATCCTAAATATCCATAGATTTGTTAGGTGTTATTTATGCCAGGTAAGTTTATTTATACGGCATCATTCATACACGAGGCGATCAGAAGGATAGATAGAAGGAAAGAAGCCGATGTTAGAACACAAATATTAAAGGCTTGTCCTGATTTAAAGGAACCGACAGTTTCTGCACATCTCAGGTTTTCAGGGTGTTTGACTGGAGGACAGAAACTGAACGCAGCCTCACCTTGTCTGGTTCTGGTCCTAGGAACTCTGAGCAGTTCTCTGAAGACCGGAGGGGTCTGCATGGTTCCTATAAGAGAAGATACTCAGAAATGTATTCAGACCTGAGACCATTTACTGATTTATAGACAATTAGCTGATTTTTTTTTAATCTTTGAATAGCAGAGAGTGTTTTATGATCCATTTCCTGCCGTTGGTTTACATGCATTTGCACCTTAAATGTACTAAATTTAAATTAATCGATCAATATAGCAATAATAATCTTTATATGCAACTTTGTACATGTTAATTTATGTCATTCTGGGGCTAAGGGCCTTGCTCAAGGACCCATAGTGGCAGTCTGTGGGATTCGAACCGGGGAACTTGCAACCTTCCCAGGATGGAAGCGCCGTACTCTAACCACTAGGCAACACTCCCCCAATATTTACGTACATTACATCTACAACTGAATGTTTTTTTATTAATTTAAATGTATTTTATAAATTTGATAGAAAAACTATTTTACGTTATTATTTTTGTCAAATAACAAACGTTTATGTTCAACATCTCTTGATTTCTTCTTTTTTAAATAGGATAAAGACCTTGTTCCCCTCCATGCACTTTTCCTCCTACTATTTAAAACTTGGCAAACAATAAAAAAAAGAAATGCTGTTCTATGGGTATAACGTACGTTTTGTTGATGCGGGGTCCTGTACTCTGCTTGGCAGCGATGCAAACCTCTGCAAGGTCCTTTCTTTTCTCATCTCACGGACCGCAGTTTAAACGCGGGTTATTTGCTCTTTGCATTCTTAGGAACCAATAAATGAAATATTTCAAGACCAGCCGAGAGATGCAGCACATGTCGTCATCAGCGGGATCAGCCACGGGTCACTGCCGTTACGTTCCTCCCCAGTCTGAAAGTTGATCATTTCATTATTAATTAGAATTAATTAGTACAGGCTTACATATGTTTATGGTCAGTGTGCGTCTCCTGTTTGCAGGATTTACAGCTTTGATTTATTTTAAAAAGGCCCAGCGACTCGTGTTCCACGTGAAAAGATTGATTTGTAACCTTTTTCCACGAGGCGCCCACACTGCAAAAACAGATCTAAAAATAAGTAAAATGTTCTTAAAGTTAGTGTATTTGTCCTTGATTTGAGCAGGTAAATAAAATTATTTGCCAATGGAATGAGTATTTTGACCCCTAATATAAGATAATTAGACATCCTGCACTTGAAATAAGGTGATGGAGATGAGTTGTTCCTATTTTAAGTGCAAAAATCTTATTCCATTGGCAAATTACCTTATTTACCTGCTCAAATCAAGGACAAATGCATTCATTTTAAGAACATTTTGCTTATTTTAAGTTCCGAATTTGCAGTGCAGATTATGACTCTGGACGACAGGGTATAAGAGTTAGCATGTTAGCGTTGGTTTAATGACCAATTACTCACAGAAGGAGGTAGCATCAGGTTCTTCTTCAGGGGACTGAAAATCAAGAAGTGTTTTTAAAATCTCAGTGCAAGCTGTAGATTAAAAGCTTAGATATTTAAAGAAATTTAACTTTAAAGTTGATTTTTTTTCTTTTTCTAATGTTCAGATTTCTCTCACCGGGCTCAGAAATAATCTGAAGGTACTATTGTGATATCAGGCGGTCCGTGTTACCTGGGAAATAAAGCCTGTATGTTTTTACTTCATTTATTCTCTCAGCGGGATTTAAAACGTGTGATTTATATTTAATGTTTTATGCCTGAAGAAGTACTAAACTTTGCAATGTTCTGCTGATTACGTTCGCCTCCGCAGATGTTGGGCAGGTTTGTTGGGTTTATTTTTGTTTTAAAGCGAAACGCGGGATGAGTTTGCAGAGCTGGTCCCCAGCAGGAAGTTGACCTTCTCCCAGCAGGGCGGTGATGATGTCTTCCCAACATGTCGGCTCCTCTGGGTTCTCCTGCTCCTCCTGAACAACGTTTACAGATGTATGTGGAGGTAATAAGAATTAAAGGTTGGGTTTAATTGATCTGTCACATTAATTTCAGATCCCTGATTTTAAAAAAAGGAAGAAAATATGACAAAATATGTAGTTTATTGATAATTTAGTTCATTTTTAAGCTACATTTTAAGATTCAGGCTCAGATTTTTTTTAACTTTGGTGTCGTTTACGCCAAATTCTGATCTGAAATACAGAATCAGATAAGATGTTTGTATCTTTTATTGTCCAGACTTGTCGAGTCTGTGTGGATTGATGTCCCAGTTTCCTGGTGTGGCCTTCAGAGATGTTTTTTTTCTGCCTATTTGAGTTGTATTGGATGTTATTTGAGCTTCTGTTGATTTCCAACATGTAAAACTAGGCTGCAAATTCTCCTCAGACATCAACAGCGTGGGTTTTCTTTCTTTTTTTTTTTTTTTTTTTGGTCCAAACACCTGCTGCTGACTGGATGCTTTTTATTTCTCTGATCATTCTCTGTAAACCGGAGAGAAAATCCCAGAACATCAGCCGTTTCTGAAAGTCTGCCTGGCACAACAACCACGTCTAATTCAGAGTTACTCACCCGATCGAGTGGTAGACGAGTTAAGAGAAGAAACAAACATGTTGGTCTCTTCTGGAGCCAAAGCCTCAGATGAGGATTACTTAAAAGGTGTTCAGGCAGATCAAGTACCTGTGATGATTCATTTAAGAAACCCTTTCTGAAAGACCATCTGTGGAGGGACCAGAAGACGTAAACCTGGTTGGTGACGCCATGGCGGACTGCTGACAAAGATCATACTTTTGTTTAAATATTGGGAATCTTTTTTAGAAGAGCTTTTTAATTGTAATATCTGGGAAGTTTTGTGCAAGTCAAAACTATGAATAAATGCTAAATCCTTTCCTGTTGATGCATTTGCAGCCGACACCTGGCAGGGACTCCTGAGAATGATTTATGTTTACAGGCTAAATATCGGTTTGTCTTCTTTTTGATACATATTTTTTCTGCCTGTGTGGTCTGTTATTTTTGAAAAGTTTCAATAAAAATATTTAAAAACAAAAGACATTTGCCTACTAAATTTCATTATAAAAAAATCAGCTTTGCAGTAAAATAATGTGTGTGAATCTTAAAGCTACAGCATGCGTGTGTGGATAGTTAACGCCTAAAAGCAGAAGGAACAATTATTAAATGTTACATGAAGAAAAATACATATGTGACGCAGAAAAGAGACAAAACCAGGTCTGAATGAAAAGCAGATTTTTTTTGTTTAATTTCCATGTGTTTATGAGGCTATAAGGATGCTAACCTGGTCAGAAGCACCTTTTCATGACCATTCCTCCCCATGCAGCCGCAGACTGACCTGAAATGCGTCTCTCAGACCTCATCAGGATTCAGGACCACCATGGAAGCTCACACCTTGTTGGCATGGTGATCCCACCACTTAGGTATGAGGCGCTGCTTTAAATTCTCAGCTGCACAGCCATACTGCATGCACACCCCACAGATATAACCACTTTATTCCTAAAGCACATGACAGCTGACCAAAGTGCTTCACAGAAAATCTACCAGAGAAAACAGCAACAAAACAACTACACGTTAATGCACGGGAGCCGTAGAAAATTTAAAACAGACGCAGATGCCAACTCACTCTGGGTAAAAAAAAAAGAAAAAGTATGTTTTTATTAGATTTTTTAAAAGAGCAAGAGAGCCTGCCTGGCATCCAGCAGAAGCTTATTTCATGTTTTAGGAGCCAAAACTGCAAAGGCAGCAGCTCCATCAGAATAACCTGAATAACAGCTCCTAGCTCCTGTTCCTGGACCTTTCATGGAGTCAGATCTCCATCATGGGGAGAAAAGGACCTTCAGACTGCGGTGCTGAATTCAGACGGCCTTTAACTCCGACATCGTTACGTGACGGAAACGCTCATGGGATGATGGAGTCAGATCCGGGCCTACAGCCTTAAGTAAATGAACTACAACGCGCACAATCTCTGTTCTCCGGATGTTTTTGTTGCTTTCCGTGAGGTGGCTGTGCTGATATGACACGTCACGCAAAAGATTGTGGGATACCTAAAGGGTTCTTAATGCCGGTAAGGGACGTCGTGAGGTTCCGAGGCAAAACTAGTCGCTGGAGGGAGCATACAGGCTAATTTTCTAACCTCCTTCTTTACTGACTGCACTATTCAGACAGAACAGATCATTTCCGCTTTGGCTAAAGAGTCCTCGCTCTATGAGGGTGTTCGGATTGAGCCTCTATCTCCCTGGCCTGGCCAGCCAGACTGACTTAAGCCGTATACACGACTTACCAGTCTGGGAAGGAGCTGGTAGAGCAGTTTTCTGGCTGAGTGAAAACGTTTCACAGGTAATTCTACAGTCAGTGGTTGTACTAACACTATCAACTACTAAGAAATTATGTGCTGAAAAATATACATGTTAATATATATATAAAAAAAAATACATATATATATATATATATATATATATACATAAGTAAATAACATGCTAAATATTTCAGCACATGACTTTCTCAGTACTTGATGGTTTTAGTACATAACATAAAAGTATATAGCATTTAACATTTTAAAGTTTTAAGCTCACCCTGAACATGAGAAAATCCTCGTTATTCGATGCTGTACCAATATGGCGGCTGGTGACTTCACAGCAAGGTGTATTATATACGGCCAATGGGCACTCCAGTGAATAAATAGAGCTCAGTGGGCGGGACTAACAGAGTCAGCGTCATCAGGTTAGAACTAATCGCATAACTACGGATGTGACGTAAAAAAACTCCAAGCTTTGTTTTTTAGATTTGTAGTTCGTGAAACACATCCCACCAAAAATGTTCATCTCTGAAACCGAGGGCATCAGAAGTGTTTATTTCCCATCTAACCTGTAAAGGATCAGTTAGCTAATTACAAGCTAAGCTAATTACAAGGAGTTGCTGCTCCCCTTCACGTTTGCTGAAGGCTAAACATAAAAGATGCTCACAGAAATATTTCTTAGATCACGCACCGTTAACAACGACACAGAATGAAGTGAGGAACGTTCTCAGCGAGGCAGCAGCAGCACAGCTAACTGCCGCAGGAAGTTAGAAAAGCAGCAGCTTTTGTTGCAATACAACCTGTAGGTCAAACTAAAATCACAGAAATCAACTCCAGATTTATTCATTGGTGTCATGTTGGTCTGAGGCTTTATACTAGCTTAAAATTAAACTGTTAAGATTGTTTTGGGCTATAGAGAAATCTATGATCAGCCGCTTCAGAAAATGCTAACTCAATGCACTCAATGGATGTTAAGCTGAATAATCAGGAGTCTTTATAGTAATCCCTGATGAAATGTTGGTGAGACAGCGGCTCAGAGTTCACACACGAGACTCAGACTAAAATCAAAGTAGATGTTGTTAAACTTTTTTTTGTTTGAAGGTTTTTGTTTGCCGTCATCAAAACATTTAACAGACTTTAAATCTGTTTGAGACGTTTTGCCGTCTGCAGAAGTTGTTTCAACTGAAGAAAGGACGGAATTCGGAGTTATAACTCATTCCAGCAAGCTTTGTTTGGGCAAGGATTAAATAAGCAGCAACAAAAGGATTGGGAGTAAAATCTGATAAAAATGGTTTTTGCTACATTTGTGGCATTTTATGTAACTTTCTTTTCTCTTTTCAGGGGAGTTTTAACTTTGTCCATTTTACAAAAAGCTACCAAACACTCTGCAGCCACATTTAACACACAATTTACTCCGTTTTAATGTGCATAACGTATATTTGCCTCCCACACGGAGTTCATCCGAGCACATGACTAATTGGAAAGTGCAGCAGAAAATGGAGACGACTCGTTTTAGAGACGAAATTAAAGCATCTCTCAAACATGTGGATGATGTCAGGGTCCACAGGCCGCATGACGCACACGTTTCTCAGGGGCCTGACATTTTCCACAGGGGCCTGGAGGTTAGTAATCACTTGTTTCTTGTGCCTCGCTCAGTCATTTGGTTTCTAAAGGCCTCTCACCTCCTCCTCCACCTCCGGAAACACACGGCGCCATCACACACACGGGCTGCCTTCACCCTAATCTAAGAAGCTTGACCCCACCTCAAGGCTAAAGTAAAACATAATTTTAGAGCGAGTTTTCTTTTAACCCTCATCCCGACGGGTGAGATTCTGGACAGCGATAAGCCAGGCTTTCCACTTCAGCCTTGATCGAGCTTGGCTGATGGAAGCAAGACCCCTTCTGAGGACGGAGACAGCCTGAAAGAGGCTGGCATCTTACATCATGCAGAAAGAGGAGAAGAATAAACCAAGTCCAGGTATCAGGAGGATGATAGCCTGAGGAAATGCTCCGTTTTCTGGCGTATTTTAGATCTGCGCTATGTAAAAGCGATTAAACTAAACAGTAAACTGGACTTTTACCCACATTATTCATGTTTATATCTGCTACACAGCCCAGGCATGCTCAGAGTAAGAAGCAGGATGTGCTGCCTGGTTAAATCATTATTGCATCACTTTTTTTTCTACTTGGAAAATATCGGCTTCGGGGGTTTGAAATATCGAACGTCTGGACTTCAATAAAGCCCCACGCCATCACAAAGCAACAAACTTGTGGTTTTCCTGCAGAACTCCTACAGAGTCGGGATTCACGCCACGCAGATCTTATTCCCCAGTGACTCAATGGTTTCTCGTCAACCAGCTGCTGCTGCAGAGGTGGAGCTTTAAGTAGGCACGAAAACCCTGGTGGGAATGTTTGCTAGATAAGAGAGAACCACAGAGATTTCTTCTAAGAATTCCAATCAACCTCCAACATTCATGGAAGGTGAAATTCCCATTTTTTTCTTAATGTCATTCAGATCTGTTGCAAAGTTTTAACACACAGTAATCAGCTTTGAAGTTATGAGAGATTAGTCCCATGATTCAAACTCACTCCCGATAGTTATATTTATATTTATTAGAAAGTATCCATAAATTCGTTCTCTTATGGTAAGAAAGCCATATTTGAAACTGAACTCGTTAGCCTACGTTAAAAAGGTGACGTTTGTACAAAAAACAACAACAAAAGCAACTACTATGTGTGGCAGAAAATTTGATTTGCAGATCCAAACGGTGCCAGGGCTGTTGTGGATGGACCAAAACGCCGGAAAGAGCTCAGCAGCTGCGTGTTTAAGCTGAAGATGATTTAATGAGAAATAACAAGACATACAGGATGACCAGGAACCCAGGAGAGACGACCAGAACAGGGTAGACCGAGGGATGAAGACGGAGGACCTGACAATGTGTCTGCCGGGGTGGGCTGAACCTAAAGGGGAAGAGATGAAAGGAAAATTAGGTGGGTCATAAGGGAAAGGATAACTGGATGATCCAATCAGGCTGCAGGAAAGAAGGGGCAGTGAACTGGCAGGAGCAGGGATCTAATAGAACCTAACAGGGAACAGGAAAATGGCCAGAAATGGGGAAGAATCTAACTAAACTAAGAAGGAACAAAGAAATAAATGTTCTCTCCTGTTATTTATAACAGGAGAGAAACTAAACTAAGGAAAAGCAAGTAGAAAATAAGGACCTAACAGGACTACAAAAAAGGAAGAAGAGGAACATGGCTCAATGGGCAGGAACTGAATCTACCACATACCCAAAAATAGAATTATCATAAAGGCTGAACAGAAAACTAAACAGAAACAAACAGCAGGATCTAAGGGTGAACCTGCAGCAGTAGCATCACGCTGTGGAGGGGACTTAATGGGAAAATGGGAGATTCACCTTCTGGCAGGACGCCGAGCCTAAAAGCAGAGACTCTTAGACAAGGCCCGGATCAAAGCATATTAGCACCTCAAAATAACAATGTGTGGCAACAAAAAAAACTACAAAAATGTTGTTCACAGACACCCTGAGCCTGAGCTTTTCCTCACAGAAGGAAGGGCGACATTTTCAGTCCCCAGATGTGCAACGCTGGTGGAGAATAACTCGCTGCCACCGCTGCAGAGAAAGCTGCTTCTGCAGAGCACGGACTATTAGACACCACGCATTTCATCTGTAAAAAAAATCACCAATTAAATTTACTTCTGCGTTATGTTTCCGCAACGCTTCTTGGTTGTGATGTGACAAAATGTGGACAGGTTCAAACAGCTCTGTAAAATTGCATTTTTTTGGTCTTTTTCCCTTATACTAAGTGATCTCAGCAACAGTTTACTAATGCTGCCTTAAAAAAAAAAACAACAACCTTGCAACTAAGTGCACTTATATGCATGACATGTCTTACTTCCCACTTCAGAGGCCTCGACGACGAGGCTTACAAGGATGACTTAGAGGCAGAATTAAACCGTGCGACATGAAAGAACTCAACTCTCTGCAAAAAAAAATAAATAAATAAATAAAAAATTGGCACAGCAAATTCCTCCTACTCGGGGCTTTGGGTTCGTAATAGACTGTCTGCCACATCCCACACCGTGTTTTCCGTGTCTTTCTCTGGCGAAACAAACCGAGGCATCTTAGAAATCATCGTAGGGTTTTCTGCAGAATGAAAATAGCTGAGCCTCCACAGCTTCATGTCAGCTCTCTGCCAAGCTGGTTGGCATTTCCGTCATGGAGCGTGTGTGTGTGTGTGTGTGTGTGTGTGTGTGTGTGTGTGTGTGTGTGTGTGTGTGTGTGTGTGCTGGAAGTCAGGAGGTCTTGTCTTCTTCTTTGCTGCAGCTTGGCTGCAGACGCGGCGAACATGGCGCACAAGCTGTTTGCAGAGCTTTGATGGACACGTTTGGCTTGACGGTTCAGGCTTTCGGAGCGTAGCTGGTCTGAAGAACAGCTGAGAGGCATCAACCCCATTCTTAATCTCCCTGGATGTCAGATAGTGTCTGCAAAAGGCTCTGGCATTTCTCTAACGAGCATACGGTGTCCTTTGGGTCGATGCCTTGACCCGCTGGCTGCGGCTTCATTAGACACCTTCTGCACACAGCGGTGCAAACACCTGACAAATGAGAAGGGAACAAGCCCGGAGCTCCACTTGTTTCTTTCACCAGTTTGGTTTCGTTGTTTACTGCGACCTTCCGTTTTCAGCTCGGCCAGTTTTGGTTTCATTAAAATCATTTTGCAGTATTCCTGCCTTCTGTTTAAGTTTTCCTTCCTCTCCTTCAGTTTATTGCCACCAGATCACTTTTCTTTTTACTGATTTGGTTCCAGATCATCCGTTCCCACCATATCCAGCAGTGCTTCGCATCTATCTTTTAAACTTTTGGATTTTCCTCCACCTCCCGCAGCTCTTTGTGCGCCCTGAGTACGTTTGATTACTCTGTTGTTGTTAAGTCACCTGGCAGGGAAGGGTGACCACAGCCAAGCAACAGGGCTTTTTATATAAGACGTGCTACGAAAGCTGAAAGGCAGTCTATAATTTAATCCCATTTTATTAGAAATAAATTCAAAGGCCTGTGCATGTTAGAAAAAAACAACCATTTAGTTATTTTCCTGCAGCTACGCAATATACCAAATTACTGTGCTTTTTTGTTGTTGTTGTGGCTCAGTCTTGGGTTCTGAAAAAAGGAGCTTTAGTTTGGATAATGCTGCTAATTTCTGCTGCCGCTACTTTTATCTGTTTGCTCCTTTCAGCAGAAATGTGTTGATGGAGGCAGATGTCCATTTCTCTGAGGTTATGGCTTCCCTGACTGTCGCCACTATCCCACCGTGTGGATCAGTGCAGTCAGGTTGGCACGAGCGGTGGAACAAACAAGGTTGGTACCAATGAACAAAAATTGAGAGGTCAAGCAGTTTTAATGTCCTCAGTTTCCATGTCCTTTTATTTTCTATTCAAAAAAAAGTCCAAAAAGTGCAAGTGCAGTCAGTATATGCATGGAGGTTAAGCAGTTTAGTGTTTTAGTAGCAGCAGAACAGCAGGTGGCATTCAGGAAACTCCAACAATCCAACTCATGAATGAATGAACAAGATGGCTTTTTAAAGGGACCACGCCCAACTAGGTAAAAACTACTTAAGACAACTAGGGGAGTACAAACATTAGTTCCTTTAAAACTAATGTAAAATTCCTCCAAAAAAAACCCCACCAATAATTATGTAGAAATAAACCCACTAATTAAATAGACAAAATCCTAAATTAAACACAATTACAATAAATTATTCTCCAGCAATTCTAAAACCAGTAAACCACTCCCCCCTGCCTTCTTTGTTCTTGGTCTGGCCCGGAAGGTTTCAAATAGGTGTCTGGTCTCTGGGGAATCTTTTTGCCAGACACCTGGACACAAGAAGAAGAAGGTTAGAAAAAAAAAATACATTACACCACTCTAAAACCCTTTAAAACATACCACATACACTACACACTGACACTTAAAAGATATCACCAAAATTACATTCATCATTCTTATTTCTACAGGCTGGAGCCTGGGGATGTGCAAATTAGTAAAATCTTAAAGTGCAGTGTGCATTTTCAAGCGTTTCAGGTAAGAGCTCTCTTTTTACTTCACAGTAACGAACCGGGTCTTCGTAACACTGACGTTAGTCTGCAGAGTTACCCGCTCCCGTTGGAGGTCCTTTGGTAAAGATGGCGACAGGTTGACGGGTTTGATAGATGATGAACCTTCCCTGCTATTCAGGCTGCTGGATGTCTGCTAAATGGGAAAAAAGATCTGCTGAGCTGAGATCTGAATTAGTGAGAAAAGGGCTGGTCACCCCACTGCTGGGGTCCTGCCTTTGTCTTCATCTTCACTTTCATAAAGTGCAACATATTTTTTTGCTTTATTTGCTCTTTTATAAGTATATTTCATAATCAGGAGGAATTTGTAGGTTAAGGTAGAAGGACTGGCCTTCGCTTCCTGGAATGCAGCTCTCATTGATGCAGTTGGACCCGGTTGAATGCAGGAACACGCTTCAAGTAATGCCCCCCCCCCTCCCCCCTCCAAAGTATTGAGTGAAATTCAGCATTTGATGTGTTTATGCGGGTGGTGACTATAGGCCTGAGCAGCCGATTTTTGTGAAAGGATTTCTGAGGATAAAAGTTGACTTGGCCTGTTTTGCAAACTTGCTTTTGGTGACAAACTAAAAGTTGTTTTCCATTTGAAATAATGTTTTATTTGTGGAGCAGAAAGATGCGTCTCGGTAAAAATGTTATGATTAGAGCCACTTTAGAATCACCACATTCTGTTCCTGTGTGAATACGTGCTTATTATTTTTTGTCTTTGGGTACTTGAACTACCAGATGACGTTGTCTTCTGTCTCATCCAAAACTTCTTCCTCAACAACACACGTCCCTGGAGTCTGAGGCGAAAGTAACGAGTGGAAAAAGGGATTATGATCTCTCTTAATGTGGTAAAAGAAGAAGAATGAGTCAAATACCTGCCTAAAACTTCTCCTGGGAGATGTCTCTATCTGCATCCAATTACATATGACAGTAATATTGTTAAAAAATGCCTTTATTCTCTCCTGTGTCAGGGTCTGGGTCCGTTTTTTGGGTTTTTTCCTGTATGCTGACGACTCTTTCCAACCATTGTTCAGCAGCTATTTCTGAGCTGCACAGTTTACCAAATGTTATCATGATGACGCATACAGACACAAAGCTGTTTGTCCCTTTGCAAATTTATTCTGTTTTTAATCGTCCTTAAATGTTTCAGAGCATCAAATTTCATAATGAAAGAGCTGTTTTATGTTAAATCATAACGTCATTTAGTCAGAGGACAAGGCTGCAACCACAGACCAGCCCCTCTGTGAACAAGTCATCCCCCCACCAGTCAACTGTGATTACACTTTTTTTAGGGAGAAGCTGCGTTCAGTTTCAGTGATCAGGGCTGATTGCTGCCAAATGTGGAGAGTAAAAAAAAGAAATAAAAAAATCCCTCAGTGGGAACCTCTCTGATGGCATGAAAGTGACTAAAAGGTCTCAAACATGGAGGTCGTCTGCTGCTGAATCACCAGAGTTAATCATGATGAGGTCTCCAGTAACCCGGCTCTTTTTTTTTTTAAAACCAACGCTGGTTATGCCAAGTTAAGAAGATGAGTTAGCAGATTCACTGGCAGAAAACATGTTTGACTGTAATGAATCAGGTTCTGACTCAAGTGGCTGCAAAAGGAACCGGATCACTTTTGGTGAGGATTAACTCGAGTCCCTAAAATGAACTCCTTTTACCAGCTCTTCTAAACAATCAATCCGTCATAACCTGATCTGAAACTGATGAACCGGTGAGAAAACAAAGTGATTTATATCCATCAGTCTGGGGTTAGGATCCGTTAAGGCTTCGGGACTCCAGCGATCCACGATGGGAGCCGTCACCCACCTGAACCCGGATCAGAGGCGGAGCTTCCCAGGTGAGACAGATGCACCAACGTTATACATGATGGCAACATTTCTTTTAATATTTACCCTCTGCTGCTCGTGCAGCACGAAGGGCATTTAAATCAGATTGTTTCAGAGAGATGAAGATTGAAATGCCTGACGTCCAGCGGCTGATTATAAGAATGTAGCTGCATTAAGCATAAACACCTCTGCATGGTTTCTGTGTTAGCTCCAGCTTCCTGCCTGCTGATTCTCTGTCCGGCTCGTCTTGTTCCATGCAGCCTCCTGTTTTTACGTTAATGTGCTCATAAACAGAGTCGCAGGCCTCGGGATGATTTATGCGATATGCAAACGGCTTCGTATTCCTACCTGGATATATGCTCACCCTGCTGCGTGGTGTAAGAGAGGAAAGGAGAGTGCAGTTGACTTTCTGCTGGAGGCTGACGTTGCCTATGCTAGTCCTAAAAAAAGATGGAGGATTTTATTTTATTTATTTTTTTTAGGGAGGTTTTGCTGAGAATCAGGATTACTGTCCCTCCTCAGGCTGAAGATGTCGGGGTGGAAATGGCTTGGATTGGTTCTGGTACTAAAGGCGTCTATTTTTGCTGATGAGATTTTGCACACAGCTTGATTTTTTTTTTTTTGGCTAAAACGGATACAGAGAGGAAAAAAAACAAACAAACATGAAAGCTTGATACGGAAAGGCCAAAGTCGTCATTTCAGCAGGAACCCTGCAGAGGGACAACGCCACCGCTCTCTCCCCTCTCCTTACGTACCACCCGGGTACATCTGAGCTCAGATCAGTGGAGACTCATGAAACCAGGCTATTTATCCAGACACGTGACGCGTCCTGGAGTGGACACTAAAAGCTTGGAGTGCTGCGGTTTTCCCAGCCGCTCCTCTGGAACCGGGGGAAGTCTCTCGCCCTCTCATCCTTTGTGTTCGCCTCTCAGAGAGCCTGATGTGCTTTGTGTCGGCTTCACCTCACAACGAGGGATTTTTCAGAGGATGCAGGCCTGTGTGAAGGCAGCCTGTCCCTGAACATCCTCCTGTAGCTGCCCCCCCCCCCCCCCTCCATCTGAAAACCCATAACCTCGGTTACCTCTGTGGGGACTCCTCTGGATGACTGGCAGGCACCTCTAACCCCCCCGCTCCTCTGTGGTTAGAAGCTGAAAGATTATCCAGTGAGCAGCTGCCTCTCCTCCCTGTCTTTTTTTTTTAAATTATTATTATTATTTCAGGTTTTCTGCAGACTATCTCCATCCTTCCACCCGCGTTTGTCCCCTCGTCCGCTCTATAACACACCTAAACCTGCATTCATGCAGATTAAAGCTTTCAGCCGTGAGGACGGATGAATGCAAACGGTAGATTTTCGTTTCTCTCTCTGACGTAAGTCGGTGCGGATGAAGCCATTGATCCAGGAAGTAAATAACTGTGTAGGTGTCGGTGGCTGTCGAGACGTGAGAGGTGATTTATTCTGCTCCGTGGAATGACAGGCGGAGGTCTGGAGATGTATGGAGGGGAGATGATGGAGTGATGGATCTGAGGAGGAGATGATTAACGAGCCGGGCCTGACCCGTGTGCGACCTGAAATCATGAATGCAAAAGAGAAACGGACGATCTGCATGTGAACCAAACATTTACAGCGAGGCAGAACCTAAGGGGATTCTCTTAACTCCTCTGACCTGATCTGGAGAAGTACAGTAAAGACGTGATGATGGGTTTGTTTCAAGTTTTTCCAGGACTAATTTATGATGTCGGCGGAGCGATTTCTCCGCCTCCGAGGCTGTTTACAGCCAGAAGCTGCCCGCTCTGATGTTTAAAACACCGGTTCTCACCTCCTTCAGGCTTCTGCCAGACGCAAACCTGAACCCCTGACCCTCATTTGACTCAGAAGCGGCGCATGTAAAAAAAAAAGGTTCGACTCCCTGGAGCGAGTTCTTCACAGAAACAGAAAGTAGCCGCCAAAAAGCCAAGGCAAAGATTAATAGAGAGGTTAAGAGGTGAACCAATTCAGTTTCAAACCCTTGTTTTCCTGCTTAACTATCTTGATCACCATTCAGTGAATCTTTGGTGTTTTTTTTTTTTGTTTTGTTTTTTAAAGCTAACAAGCTTGATGTTGAAGGGAAACATCTGAAGTGGAGTTTAGGGTCTGCTCCTTGAGGCTTTTAATAAAGCTTGTATTCATACACCTTCATTAAGCGCCTGTTATCTTGCATCAGGATGTCAGACTCCATTAAAGTGATTTAACCTCCTGCCACTGATGGATACGTACATTTTTCAGAAAATCAGCCTCCTTTCCAATTTAACTCAATCAACTTTCGAACTCTCTCGTTTCCTAATACTCTTATGTTCCTTTGCTGAGGACAGTGGAAAAGTCCTGCATGAGCACAAATGGGTCCCGCTCTCTCTTACACCCAGACTTCTTCTTTTGGTGGTGATTGAACTTGACTTTGTAAAGTGCCTTGAGATGACATGTTTCATGATTTGGCGCTATATAAATAAAATTGAATTGAATTGAATAGAAGAAAATGGCCGACATCCATGTGGAACAGCGGCCCGTAGTCTTTCACCTTAACGTTCTCTTGGGATGTTTTTGTTTCACTGCAAAAAGAAGAAGAAAAAGGGTAAAGGGAACAGGTAACTGTCTTCTGTGGTGCAAATGTGTAAGTCTATAAAACTCTTTGATGTAAAAGTCAGGCTGAGGTAAAATGCTGGATATTCAAATGTCTAACTGAATTATTGGACTATACCAGGGGAGTGCAGCCTGGGTGCCATTTGTGGCCAATTGTGTTATCAAGTGGTAGATTTTCTTGAAAAAGACATCTTAAGACTTGCATAGCAAAAATTGTAAAAGTGTCTGAAACATTCTGCAATTTCATAAATTTCTTGTGTCGATTACTTTCTGGTTTCTTATTCTAGAACAAATTTTCTCATCCAGGGATCAACAACAGGACATGTGTCCCTCAGTCTTCAAAACCTCCTGCTGCAATCAGCCCCAACACTTTAATGAATGGCGGCTCTCAAGTCTGCATTTCAGCTAAAACCGCCGGACGTTTTTGTTCCTATTTATAAAAAATTTAAAAAAATAAAAAACTTTGCTAATGAAACAAACTACTTCCATTGTGTCCAACATTTTCCAATTTAAGATCCTTTTTAGAATAGATAAAAAAAAAATACGTTTTTATTGTCCCACAATTGGGGAGTTTGGGGGTGAATTTTAATTTGCACCCATTTTGAAACGCCTTGCATCAGAGAAACGTTTACAATAAAAAAAAAAAATTAACCGTTTATCTGTATCCTCTGCATGTGTTGGCAACCCCAAAAATCATTTGGAGGACCACAAACGGCCCGCCAGTCGCACCATGGACACCCCCGCCCCACACGTCAGTATAAATAATTGAACTTTTTTCTTTGTAGCGTGCCTGCTGATGTATTTTTTAGGTGCGCATGTTGAGCTAACCTTATACTAAATGAGCCGGTGCTGCTCTGATTCGGTGTGACTGATGGGATGCTGCTTAAAAACATGCAGCTCTTGGCGTGTAGGCTGATTCAAACTGATTCAGATTTTGTTTACAACATCATTATAGCAGGAGGAATTAATTTGCTCAGTTAGCTCTTCGGGGCCAAACAGGCCCGGAGCCAGAGCTTACTCATTATTTATGTCACACAAATTTCCCCCAAATTGCATTTATGTGGCATTTTTTTGCATCGCGGAGCCAAAACAGATTATCTGCCAGCTCTCTGATGGTTTCAAATATATAACGAGGCTTTGGTATTTGGGCTGAGTGTGTATAATGGCAGCAAACTGCTACAGTAAACGTGAGCTGAGCTTTCTGAGCTCTTAATAAATCCAAACCTGTTGGTGATAGCGAACGCCTCGGGGCAACCTTAGAGACTAATAGGAGGGTATTAATATTTAGTCGCACAAGATGGAGATTACAGCAACAATTACCTGACCTACATTGTGTTAAAGTCCTTTTTTCTGGCGAGCATGTATGGAGAAACATGGTGGAGCCGTTGCTTCTTGTTTATCTGCTACCATCGGCTGAACCGGGGGTCCGGTTCACCGAGAATCGGGTCGGATCCGAACGCCTGCATCGTCCGGGATGCACACATCTTCCTCTCACTGCCAAACCGTGAGCCAGAGAACTCAAACCTGTCGAGACCAATGATCCAAAAATGTCCGACCAGCAAGGAGGAGCATCATCCACCAGAGTTTGCATGCAGTCCATGTTTTTTTTTGTCAAAGCACCAAAAGGTTAAGGTTTCAATACGGTTCAGAACAGCAGCGTCTCTGCAGGCTTGTCCACTTTCCACAGAGCGTCCCAGTGGGACGTTTCCCCCAGACCAAGAAGGCCCACTCACCGGGTCATCTGCATGATGTCAAAACACGACCGGCTTCCCGTGCTCCAGCTTAGTGTTGGAGCTTTTTGCTGTGGTCAGAATCTGCTGACCCTTTTTTGGATCCTCTCCTCTGTGCCGTTTGTTGATCAAACAGCCTTTGCTGCCAATGCATTGAAAACTGATCTCTGTTTAAAGTTCTTTAAATGTCACAGAACCCATTTTAATATGCATCTCTGCTTATACCTACAGTGATCCATGCATTTAATCTTCAGATTTTTCAGAATTAAGAATATGTAAATCAAATTATTATTATTTTTTACTTTTAAGAACATTTGCACCTCCCGTGATCTTGCTCGTCTCCCCCAGGGGGGGCGGGACCTCAGGTTGAAAACCTCTGATTTACCTCAGTTATTCCTCCCAGAGGGAGAAATGTAATTTATCGCAACTCCCACTCTTCCTTTTCATTTTCTACCCACACTGAAACCCAACTCTACAGTTTCCATTTCCAGCACGCTGCTGGAGCTGTAGGAATTACTGCAAAGAGGTAACGCTGCTGAGGATTTAGTATTTCATTAAGATTTCTTTCCCTTTTTCGCCCTCCTGGCAATCTGATCTTGATATTATTCCGCGGTCTTTTGTTCTCAGAAAGGCCAGGAATGAAAGGCAGTCGCTCTGTGATGTTTTCGAGGCTGATATTCCTGCCAGATCAGGCGCTAGCTGGAGTTCACTGGTGCTAATAAAATGTGTTGACCCCTACTCTCTGTGCTCCACCCCTGACCGTTACCGGCCAGCCTCACTGAATGCAAAACAAGCACATTTCTAGCTTGAAGACATCCAGGCCTGCTAAGGTATTATTAAGGCAGACATGAAGGGTTTCATTGGGCTGTTGACTTAAGAACGAGAAGTACTTATTATAAACCCTGCTTTTTATACTGTACTTGTCAGTGGTGCAGCTCAATTCAGTTCAATTCTATTCTATTTATATTGTGCCAATTCATGAAACATGTCATCTCAAGGTTTTTTCCAAAGTCAGACTCCATCAGATCCTCCAGGTTGGTGAGAAAGTTTCCTCTCTAAGGAAACCCAGCAGGTTGCATCAAGTCTCTCCAAGCAGCATTCACTCCTCCTGAAAGAGCGTAGAGCCACAGTGGACAGTCGTCTGCATTGTTGATGGCTTTGCAGCAATCCCTCATACTGAGCATGCATGAAGCGACAGTGGAGAGGAAAACTCCCCTTTAACAGGGAGGAGAACCTCCAGCAGAACCAGAACCAGGCTCAGTGTGAACCAGTGTTGTAGTCAAGTCACTATGCTTCGAGTCCGAGTCCAGGTTCGAGTCTCCAGTGTTCAAGTCCAAGTCATTAAAAAAAATCCGAGTCGAGTCCGAGTCAAGTCTGAGTCTAGTCACTATTGATCAAGTCAAGTCCAAGTTCCGCACTAAAGTAAGCATAGCCTACATGTTTTTAAACAAAAAAAAATCCACACTCCACATTGCACTAATAATTTAGATATTAAAATCATACACCAAATAATATTCTAATGACATATTAAAATTATAGCCTAATGATATAAAAAAAAGTCGAGTCTTTTTCTCAATTTCCGAGTCAGAATGATCTGAATGTAGGAGTCCGAGTCCAAGTTCGAGTCATCAGTGCTCAAGTCCAAGTCAAGTCACGAGTCTTTAAATTTAGCTAATGACTCGGACTCGAGTTCGAGTCTCGGACTCGAGTCCTACAACACTGGTGTGAACGCTCATCTGCCTCCACCCACTGGGGCTTAGAGAAGACAGAGCAGAGACACAGAAAGCACAGAAGCACACATTGACCCAGGAGTACTTTCTATGTTAGATGGTAATAGAGGATGATCTGCCTCCCCTGATGATGTCACATCTAACAGAACGCCAGACCAGGTGTACCTTCTATGAAGAGAAAAATGACAGAAAACAAAAAGATAAAAGCTGAAATAACAACAAACAATGCAGATTGGAGAGCAGTAGAAGAACTCAGCAGAGTGAGAGAAATAGACCCTGATGTCCTCCAGCAGCCTAAGCCTATAGCAGCATATACGTAGACGCTGGGCGCAGGTTCGCACGTCAACGTCACCGCCATATTGTATGTGGCAGAAAGAAGTTAAGTTCTGTTGTAGTGAACGTGGATCTGTATATAAAACGGATGGTACATTTCCATGCAGCACAGGAATGAGGCATCTTCTCTTCACGGACCAAAACTGAGAGTTGGTTCCACAGGAGAGGAGCCTGATAGCTAAAGGATCTGCCTCATGATATAGACAGTTTTGTCCATATCATGTATGATAAGGCGGCCTTTTTGCAGAAAGTTTGCATGCGTGGCGTCTCTCTGTGGCCTCGGCTTCCTCCCACAGTCCAAAAACCTGTTTGCTGGGTTGCTCTAAACTGGGTACTAGTAGATGTGTGCATTTTGAGCCTCTCTGTGTTGCCATGGGTGGACTGGTGAGCTGTCCAGGTGTACCACAGCACTCCCCCACTGACCACTGGAGATAAGCCCAGAAAGAAAGCTTGGTGAAGAGAAGCCACTTATAGCCTGGTGCTGGCATCACCGTGCATCAGTGTGGGCTGTTAGTTTACTATTCTGGTCAGAAAGTTTGATCTGTGGTCTGATCCGATAAGAACCCTTAATTCTACATGGACTGAGAGGACTGATTGTTTATAGGGAATGTTACTTCCATCCCCTGTGACAAATGAGAATGATTTAGGTTGATTTTACCGTTAATATGTTTAAACTGAGATTAAATCAGACACATGTGTACTCTTTCTACAAATTTGGTACAAACATTTGCACTGGATATTATGTCTTTAAAGTGAAGGAGATCAGAATACAAATATAGACCTCACAATTTAGCTGTTTTATATAAAAATTATTATTAAAGAAATTTGAAAACAGTGTACTGCATTAAATCCCAATAAAATATATACATTTATATTGGCTCTGACTGTAGATATGAGGAATTATTAAGTATTTAGAGCATATTTTTGTTAGCCATTTTCTGACTTATGAGACAAATCTGACTTATGTGAAACGCATGTTCTCTTGTCTTTCCCAGTTTGGAAAATTGCAGAGTAGCAGTTGTCACGTCATATTATATAAGTTTTGAATGTTTAAAAAAATGCTTTATTTGGATTAATTTGATAGAAATCAAAAAGTCACCAATATGTGTAGAAGGAATACTTTTCTCAAACAATAACCCCAAAAGTTAATTGGATTCAATGTTAGATCTTAGTTAAAAATTTATTGAGATTAGTCCAGAGGAATGACATCATTTTTTATAGTTATATACATTTTTATGTGTACTGGTAGTGCCAATGATTGTGGAGGAGACTGTATCTCATACAGCTGAGGAAAAGTGCCCTGCGGACAGATAATCATTTCTTCCGGCTTTATAACTCTGCAAACTTTATCTGCACAGACTGCTATTAAAAACATGCTGAAAGATGGACTTGTGGGGAGAAATAGTGGCCTTGAAATGAATTCCTGTTTAGAAAATAAAACGCCGTCCTCTCCTGGTTGTTTCACAGCAATAACTTCCAGATAAGGATGAAGAGAGAGAGCCTCGGCTACATCATGAACATGATGCATGTCTGTGCAGGAGCATTACTGTCAGGAGTCAACAGATGGCGGGATGCTGCCGCGTCATTTGTATGCACCGGCACGCGCGCACGCTCGCGCACGCGCAGACGCAGCCGTGCACGCGTGCACGCACAGCGGGGACCGGCAGAGCACACAGCCATGCTTTGAGAGGACGGAAGGATTCTCTGCTCTGCTGTGATTAATGGGCTGATTGAGGTTGGAGCCAAAATAGGGGGTGGGCCAGTTTGAAGCCCACTAATGAGGTGATAATGGAGAGGTGGGTGGCTGAGGCCACCACCCTGCAGAACGGTGGAGGCAAAGCTGGGAGGGAGGAGAGCGAGCTCTCTGAAGGCCAGATTTGTGTCTGTTTTTCTGTTCTTTTTTTTGTTTTTTTGGCTGGCCTGAATACTGAAGGTGCACAGAGGCAGAGGGAACACACCAAAGCAGAGAGTGCTGCACGGCTAACGTAGGTGGAGCAGGCAGGTGGTTGTTTGACATGATGAGGGGATTTCAAACGGTGATTGCTGGTTTCTGGAATGAGGTATTGCTCAAGCAAATAGGAGGGCAAAGGCAGGCATTTTCAGTTCCACAAGAGCGAGCACAAGATCTCGTTTTGAGAAAACGGCGACAAGTTTAGAGTCAAGGAATGTTTTTTTTTTTTTTTTTTTTTTTTTTGCAATTCATGAAAAGGCCCAAGCATGGGCCTCTTTTTCTAAAGGCACTCGAGCCAGGAAGTCATTTGGAACCCTCTGATTATGCTCCACCTGTTAAAACTTTAGTGGCCCATAATGCACATTACAAGGATGGCTGGTTCAGAGAAGTGGATCGCTGCTGAGAGCTTATGAACCGCTAATGTGGGCTTCTTAGCAGTCAGCGGGCGGATAACGCCGGCAGAAGGGATGACAGAGTGACCAGGGAGGAGATCCTTCTCCTTGATGGTGGGCAAAGTGTTTGCTGATCAGATCCGAGGCGACGGGTAAAATGCAAACCGCTTCCCTGCTGATTAATGATTCCTTTTTTTCTATATTCTGCAGATTCTCCGGCTTTAATCGTCATTTAGAATAAGATTTTTGCCCAGTAGCCAGGGTAGATCTGGCTCTTCCCCGCAGCCTGACCTTAAGACTTAGACTTAGACAACTTTATTTGTCATCTTGTATGCACAGAGTGCGTACAGAACGAAATTTCGTTGCATACAGCTTGTAAATTGCAGTAATTTAAATTACAGTATAAGATGCAGCAGTGATTTAAAGTGAACAATTGAAATGTAGACAATGCAGGAGAAAGTCAGAGTGCACAGGTGAGTATTTTTAAAACCATTTGTATGTACAGAATTGATTGTGCAAGAATGCATTTAGAAACTAAGAGTTCGGCAGCATTTGTAACGCTAGATGGAGATGCAAACTGGACTCAGATCCTCAAAGGAGGTCGCGGCAAAGCAAGTTGTCATATTTTAGTGACAAGACAATTCACTGGATCATAAAACAGAAACACAGAGTGCATGGCAGTGGCATAATGAAGGCAGGTTAAGAGAACTTCAATTATGTTTCAGTTTGACTAGAAAAGAAAAATGCAACTCTAAACAAATGTGTTTTTAATCTTGGTTTAAAGGAACTCAGGCTTTCAGCAATTTTCCAGTTTTCTGGGAGTTTGTTCCAGATAAGTGGAGCATAAAAAATAAATGCTGCTTCTGTGTTTGGTTCTGGTTCTGGGTTTGCAGAGTAGATTTTAGCCTGAAGACCTGAGTGGTCTGGAGGGTTGATGCACTGATAACAAGTCTGTGATGTATTCTGATGCAAAGCCAGAGATTTATAAACTAATAGAAGTATTTTAAAGCCTATTCTCTGAGATCCAGGGAGCCAGTGGAAGGACAAGTTCTCTACTGTCTACCTGTGAAAACAGCGCTGCAGTGATCAGTTCTACTAAAGATATTCATAATGAGTCGTAGCATTTTTACTCGCACGTCTCATCCGTCACCCTGCAGGCGATGTTTCTGTTTAACGTGAAGTGACCCCAACCAGCAGATTAAAGAAAAGGTAAGAGCAGTTTCAGTGAAACGGGAATAAAACGCCCTCGGCGATATGATTCATTAAAGATAAATTAGCTTTAACACAGATTTCATTTGTCTCCAGCACGATTCCACCTGATTCAAGGTTTCCATGTAAATACGTTTTACTTCGTTGGGCTTTTCCTCCTTCAGGGGTCGCCACAGCGAGGCGTCTCTTTCAATTGAAATAATGGGCTATCGATATTATTCAACGACGACCAAATATTAGTTCACCGTGCATCTTTATTAATGCTTAAAGTGGACAAAAGTGAAGACGGATACAGTGAGTGCTAGTTATCAACTGTTGGACGTTCTGGTGAACTTTGCATCCATCATTTTGCTGCAGCTCTGGAGAAGCGTGCCCTCACTGCTCCCTATGAATGTGGATGAAGCAAGGCTGAGATGGAACGATGGAACTGAATAACTTTCCTACAGAGGAAGGCTGTATTATAACTCTAGTGCAAGGAGCAGTGAAGAGGAGGAGGAGGAGGAGGAGGAAGAGGAGTAAAACAACTTCACTCTGGGGTGAATGTTTAAAGGTTTCTCTGTACTTGGATGTAGATGTCAAGCTACTGGCCCAGCATTGCTTTCAGTGTTTCTGATCAGACCACACAGACAGTGGAGACCAAGATTTTCTGAAAAGCAGAAGAATTTTAAAGTACAGGCAGGGTGGTCTTGGATCAGGGTGAATTTAACCATGCTGGACTGATGACTTCCCGTCTGTGAAGAAAGACGTTGGCTTGCCTTCCAGGAAGTTCTTGGAAAACCTGCTCCACCCGGAAGCGGAAAGACGAGGAGCATCGCAGAAAGTGTTTGGGTTCAGGGGGTGAACCGCAGGCTGGGACTGACGGCATCCTGAGGCAGTAGACGGATCATTACCAGGGTCTTCTGGGTCTCTGCTTGCTCTGCAGGGAAGGCATTCTGAGGACCCGGGGAAAGGAGAGTCCGTCACCCGGGGCCGAGGTGGTGGGTATAAAGCTCCCAGGCAGCAAGATGCCAGAGCTGGATGAGAGCTGCATTCATTTCAGTGTTGAAATGAATGTTACATGGAGAAGCCCCCTTAGAACTGCTGAGGGGGGTTCACTTCTCTGCTTGTGAATCTGGACAAGGCTTTAAATCTCGTCTGTTGATTCCTTGCATGGTGCCGGTGACGCTTCAACGCTTTTCTGGTCGCTTTCTCAGCTCAGTCAAGTTTGTTCCCATTGTATCTTTGGACCGATGTTGAAGGACTGGATCTGTGGTGATCTTTGGTCCTGTTGGTCCCGTTTGGCCGTGACCTTCAGAGTCAGTTATCAGATCCAAACTGAGTGTGAAGCAGCCAGGATGACAGGGACGGGACTTTGTTAGCGTCTATTGACTCAAAAATGGAAAGGGTATGAATACTTCTGGTCATCAAGCATACAACGGCGCCCAAATTTTGTTCGCATGCCAGCGTTTTAACTCGGCAACAGACGCAATGGTTCGCTTTGAAGGCGTGGCTGACATCATTTCTCCCGTTTTTTATTTACTCAACCATTAAATTCAGCCTCATCTTCGCAATTTGGGAACAAAATAGGATTCTCAGTTAATCTCCTTCAACTTATTTTAAGACAAATGTAAAAAAACCCTACAGCATTCTTCTTCAAAGACGTCCTCTTATCGTCTTAAACAGACAGCAGGAGGATTTCGGTTTGTTTATTTCCAACTTGTGTGCGTTTGGAACATTTCCGTCTCTAAAAACCGGTTCCTGTGACGGGAACAAAAGGCCCCGTCCATCCAGAGGCTCAAACCCCACGCTGGTGGAAAGCTCCTTCTTCTCAAAGAATTTTCTTCTCCCATGCCAGATGCATCAGGAAAAGTCCCCATGTGGATCCTGGAATCCTTTATGATCTTAAATATACCAACGATTTAAGTTAAACTTCAGTCAGAACCAACAATATTTAACCAGATAAAGTAAAAAATGGCTTTCACTTTGACCTTGATGTGTTTCATTTCACTAAAAACTCCTGATTTGCTGAATAAAACCCGTAAAAAAAAACGGATGCTGAGTTTGACTCCGTTTCATTGTTACATTTTTCCCGTGCTTCGCCAAAGCTTTCACACCACTTGAGCATTATCACAATTTCTCGTGTTTAAAATGAGAAATCATAGGAGTAACGAGGTTTTCTGTCTGCATTTGCATTCAGAGCCTCTAAGTTAACCGCGTTCTGCCGCGGGCCTCACTGGCTACCTTATTTCTACCTTATATCTACCAGCTTGGTACATCTTTAGAACATTCTTTCTTGCAGAATGGCTCATGCTAAGTCAGAACTAATTTGAAATCTCATATTCTTAACTGGATTTAGGTCCGGGCTTTGACTGGGCCACTCCAACACATACATGCACTTTGATCTAAACCACACCACGGACCCTCTGGATGTGTGTTTAGGCTCTTTGTGCAGCTGGAAGGTGAACCTCCTCCTCCTTCTACCGGTCTTTACATTCAACTTGACCAGCTTCCCTGTCCTTGATGAAGAAAAGTGTCCCCACAGCATGATGCTGCCGCCACCGTGCTTGGTGGTGTTTATAGGCACTTATTACTGTATTTATGTTGTTGGTCTCAGCTGAGCAGAGCACCTTCTTCCACATCTTACATAACTTTGTGTCAGATTAAGAGTCTGAAATCTTCTGAGAAGAATCGTTGAAGGTGAAGTTTGAAATAATCTCCCATATACTCATACTTTATAACGACTCAATGTCTGCTGGGGCTGTAAAAATAAACAGTATCAATGATATTTCTATTGTCTCCTGACATTTAAAGAGAAAATAATTTATCTGCCTCATTTCACTGGATTTGTTCTGGATTACACTCCTTTTTGTATTTATGACCAATTAGTCCATTTTTATCCCGTTAGTGTCAGGATGCAGCTTATTGGCTGCATGCTGAGCCTCTCTCCCTCTCTCTTGTTCCTGCGCAGCCTGATCAGTTTCACCTGGCAGGCTGCAATTAACCCACAACTGCTTCCACCTGTTCCCACCGCTTTATCAGACTCACCTCTTTCTGTTCCCGTCGCCGGTCCATAGCGTTCACTCCCGCTCAGTCCCTGCCAGTTTTTCTTGTCAGCTCCGTTTGTACCCGTCAGCCTGAAGACTCCGTTCACCTGGTCTTGTTACAGTCAGCCCATAGACATTCCGACAGTTTTGCTTCCTCCAGTATTCAGCTCAGACGTTCAGACCTCCACCGCTCGGCTCAGACGTCCTGTGCTCCTCTACTCGGCTCTGAGGTTCTGCTCGCCTCTGCTCAGCTCTGATGCTCTGCTCGCCACTGACGTTCTGCTCGCCTCTGCTCGGCTCTGACGTTCTGCTCGCCTCTGATGATCTGCTCGCCTCTGCTCGGCTCTGATGATCTGCTCGCCTCTGTTCGGCTCTGACGTTCTGCTCGGCTCCGATGCTCTGCTCGCCTCTGTTCGGCTCTGATGATCTGCTCGGCTCCGATGCTCTGCTCGCCTCTGTTCGGCTCTGATGATCTGCTCGGCTCCGATGCTCTGCTCGCCTCTGTTCGGCTCTGACGTTCTGCTCGCCACTGCTCTGCTCGGCTCTGATGCTCTGCGCTCCACGGCTCTGCTCAGATGTCCTGCTCTCCAGTGCTCGGCTCCAGAGTTCCTCCCGGTCAGTCTCTCCACACTCCTCCTGCCAGCCAGCTTCTACACCCTTCACCTCCGTCCGTTGAAAGACTCTGGTCTCATCCTCCATCTTCCAAACTATTCAATAAAACTCACTCATAAGAACTGACTCTGTGTGTGCGTGCTGTGTCCGGGTTCATCCCAGAAAAATATATCATAACATTATGGACCGGCCAAGGGATGAACCCGAGCACGCACAGAGCCTGGTGTAGAAGCTGGTAGAATCTGCCTCGCCTCCGGTTCGTCTCGCCTGGGTCGCAAAGTTGCGACGCCACGCTTCCGTCTCGCCTCGCCTGGGTCGCCGTGCGGCGACGCCTTGCCTCTGTTTCGCCATGGTCGCTGGATTGCGACGTCACGCTTCTGGTTCGTCTGCTGGGGTCGCATCCGCGACGCCCCGCTTCTGACTCCGTTTCCTGGTTCGTCTTTTGCAAGTTCCGCCTCCTACGCTGCGCAGCCGTTAAAGACGGCGCTCCTCGTCGTCGCTGCCCAGCGTTGACTTTTGCCGCTGCCCAGCAGACAAAGACTTTGCTGTCCAGCACGTCCTGGTTTCTGTTTTGTTTAAAGTTATTTTTGGGTCCTGGTTTTTGAGTTATTTTTTAATTACTTAACGTTTCTTAGATTTCTTAAAGTTATTCAGGTTTTGTTGTGTTCTAGTTCTGCTTTAGTTTCTAGTCTTTTTGTATATTTTTTATTGTTTTAGAAGAATTATTTCCACCTTCTGTTCTTTTGTTTTGGCTCAACCTTAGATTTTGGTTTACTTAGAATTTTTTGGGATTTATGTTGCTTTGGAGTATTAGAGTTTTATTTAGCTTTTGTTTATCCAGATCGGTTCTATTTTTTAGGTTAGTTTTCTGAGTTTTGTTTTTGAGTTCCAGTTTTTTACCTTAGACTTCTTGTTTTGGTTTGGGTTATTTCTAGCTCTAGTTATCTAGTTTTTCATCAGTTCAGCTGTATTTGCCCTCATCTCCCGGTTCTGCTTTGTTTCATAGTTTTGCTTTAGCTTTTGGTTCCTTTCCTAGTTTACCAGTCTTGTTTTGATTTTTCAGTTTGAGACCCTGTAGTTTCGTCAGCCCTGTAGTTTCGTTAGCTCTGTAGTCCCTGTCTTGACCCTGTAGTCCCTGTCTAGCCCCTGTAATTCCAGTCTAGCCTCTGTAGTTTCTGTCCTAGCCCGGTAGTTCTAGTCTTGTTCTGTATTTGTTGTTTTTTTTTATTTTAGTTTTGTTTGTTTTGTTTTTTTTTTTTTTTTCTTCCCCCTTAGTATTTAGGTGTCTGGGTTCCTGCGCCTTATGGGTTCCTGCGCTGTATGGGTTCCTGCGTTGGATGGAGTCCAGCGCTCTTTAGGGTCCCTGCGCTCTCTAAGGGCCCTACGCTTTCTAGGTCCCTACACCCTTCTCCTGTTTTCGTTGTATGTTTTGCCCTGTTTAGGTTAGTTTAGTTCCCTTCCGTAGTTGTTTTGTTCTGTCTTGCCCTAGTGTCTCTGTGTTGTTCCCCTGTTTAGGCGCATGCAGGTCGCTGTCAGAGCCCTCCGGCGCACCCATGTCGCCGGCTGAGCCCTCTGGTGGGCCAGACTGTCGCTGCCCTGCGCATGCAGGTTGCCGCCAGAGCCCTCCGGCGCTCCTATGTCGCCGGCTGAGCCCTCTGGTGCGCCAGCCTGTCGCTACCCAGTGCACGCAGGTCGCCGCCAGAGCCCTCCGGTGCTTAAGTCGCTGTCTGTGCCCTCTGGCGCGCCTGGCCTGTTGCTGCCTAGCTCACCCTCTTGTTGTTATTCCCTTGTTTAGGCGCTGCCAGAGCCCTCCGGCGCCCCTATGTCGCCGGCTGAGCCCTCTGGTGCGCCAGCCTGTCGCTACCCAGTGCACGCAGGTCGCCGCCAGAGCCCTCCAGTGCTTTAGTCGCTGTCTGTGCCCTCTGGCGCGCTTGGCCTGTTGCTGCCTAGCTCACCCTCTTGTTCCCTGGTGTTTAGGTCTTGTTTTCCTGGCGTTTAGATTTAGTGTTCCCCGGCGTGTTAGGACGCCCTCTGATTCTCGGTTCCCCAGCGTGTTAGGACGCCCTCTGATTCTCGGTTTCCCGGCGTGTTAGGACGCCCTCTGATTCGTGGTTCCCCGGCATGTTAGGACGCCCTCTTTTTTCGGTTCCTCGGCGTGTTAGTACGTCCTCCGTTCTTGTTCCCTGGTGTTTTAGATATTCCTGTTTCCCTTGTGCCCCGGCGTTCCCTTTGTGCCCCGGCGTTCCCTTTGTGCCCCGGCGTTCCCTTTGTTCCCCGGCGTTCCCTTTGTGCCCCGGCGTTCCCTTTGTGCCCCGGCGTTCCCTTTGTGCCCTGGCATTCCCCTTCCTGGCGCCCCGGCGTTCTCCCCACGCCCCGGCGTTCTCTTCCCCAAGCCCCGGTGTTTCCCTCACGCCCCGGCGGGTTTTCCCCTGGCGTTGTCGTACGCCTGTTCTTCCCTCTGGCGTTGTCGTACGCTTATTCTTCCCTCTGGCGTTGTCGTACGCTTATTCTTCCCTCTGGCGTTGTCGTACGCTTATTCTTCCCTCTGGCGTTGTCGTACGCTTGTTCTTCCCTCTGGCGTTGTCGTACGCTTGTTCTTCCCTCTGGCGTTGTTGTACGCTTGTTCTTCCCTCTGGCGTTGTCGTACGCTTGTTCTTCCCTCTGGCGTTGTCGTACGCTTGTTCTTCCCTCTGGCGTTAAGTACGCCTGTTCCTTCCCTTTGGCGTTAAGTACGCCTGTTCCTTCCCTTTGGCGTTAAGTACGCCCGTTCCTTCCCCTTGGCGTTAAGTACGCCCGTTCCTTCCCTTTGGCGTTAAGTACGCCCGTTCCTTCCCTTTGGCGTTAAGTACGCCCGTTCCTTCCCTTTGGCGTTAAGTACGCCCGTTCCTTCCCTTTGGCGTTAAGTACGCCCGTTCCTTCCCTTTGGCGTTAAGCACGCCCGTTCCTTCCCTTTGGCGTTAAGTACGCCCGTTCCTTCCCTTTGGCGTTAAGTACGCCCGTTCCTTCCCTTTGGCGTTAAGTACGCCCGTTCCTTCCCTTTGGCGTTAAGTACGCTTGTTCCTTCCCTTTGGCGTTAAGTACGCCCGTTCCTTCCCTTTGGCGTTAAGTACGCCCGTTCCTTCCCTTTGGCGTTAAGTACGCCCGTTCTTTCCCCTTGGCGTTTTGTACGCCCGTTCTTTCCCCTTGGCGTTTTGTACACCCGTTCTTTTCCTTTGGCGTTAAGTACGTCCGTTCTTCCCTCTTGGCGTTTTCGTACGCCTATATTTTCCCCTTGACGCTGTCATGCGTCCGTTTCGCCTCGGCGTTTCCCTCACGCCCCGGCGATCTCGCCCCTTGGGCCCCAGCGCTCCTCTCACGCTTCGGCGTTGTTTCTCCTTGGCGTTTCCACACGCCCGTTCCTTGCCCTTGGCGTTTCCATACGCCCGTTCCTTCCCTTTTGGCGTTTCCATACGCCCGTTCCTTCCCTTTTGGCGTTTCCATACGCCCGATCCTTCCCTTTTTGGCGTTTCCATACGCCCGTTCCTTCCCTTTGGCGCTGTGTTGCGCCCGTTCCTTCCCTTTGGCGCTGTGTTGCGCCCGTTCCTTCCCTTTGGCGCTGTGTTGCGCTCGCTCTTTCCCCAGCGCTGTCAAGCACTCGCTTTTTCCCCCGGCGCAGTCAAGCGTTCGTGCCTTTCCCTGATGTGCCGCCCCCTGATTGTGCTTTGGCACATCAGTGTTCTCTAGCTCCTTGGTTCCCCCGTGTTCTTTGGCTCCTTGATTCCCCGCTGTTCTCTAGTTCCTTGGTTCCCCGTGTTCTCTGGCCCCTTTGGTTCCCCGTATTCTCTGGCCCCTTTTGTGTTTGCAGGCTCTTTGGTCCCTCAGTGTTTGGTTTCGACTCTTGCCCGCCTTCCTGGGCCCCCTCCACCCGCCCGGCGTGGGGATTCTGGGCCGTCCAGTGTCCGGCCTTGGGGGGGGGGTACTGTCAGGATGCAGCTTATTGGCTGCATGCTGAGCCTCTCTCCCTCTCTCTTGTTCCTGCGCAGCCTGATCAGTTTCACCTGGCAGGCTGCAATTAACCCACAACTGCTTCCACCTGTTCCCACCGCTTTATCAGACTCACCTCTTTCTGTTCCCGTCGCCGGTCCATAGCGTTCACTCCCGCTCAGTCCCTGCCAGTTTTTCTTGTCAGCTCCGTTTGTACCCGTCAGCCTGAAGACTCCATTCACCTGGTCTTGTTACAGTCAGCCCATAGACATTCCGACAGTTTTGCTTCCTCCAGTATTCAGCTCAGACGTTCAGACCTCCACCGCTCGGCTCAGACGTCCTGTGCTCCTCTACTCGGCTCTGAGGTTCTGCTCGCCTCTGCTCAGCTCTGATGCTCTGCTCGCCACTGACGTTCTGCTCGCCTCTGCTCGGCTCTGACGTTCTGCTCGCCTCTGATGATCTGCTCGCCTCTGCTCGGCTCTGATGATCTGCTCGCCTCTGCTCAGCTCTGATGATCTGCTCGGCTCCGATGCTCTGCTCGCCTCTGTTCGGCTCTGACGTTCTGCTCGGCTCCGATGCTCTGCTCGCCTCTGTTCGGCTCTGATGATCTGCTCGGCTCCGATGCTCTGCTCGCCTCTGTTCGGCTCTGACGTTCTGCTCGCCACTGCTCTGCTCGGCTCTGATGCTCTGCGCTCCACGGCTCTGCTCAGATGTCCTGCTCTCCAGTGCTCGGCTCCAGAGTTCCTCCCGGTCAGTCTCTCCACACTCCTCCTGCCAGCCAGCTTCTACACCCTTCACCTCCGTCCGTTGAAAGACTCTGGTCTCATCCTCCATCTTCCAAACTATTCAATAAAACTCACTCATAAGAACTGACTCTGTGTGTGCGTGCTGTGTCCGGGTTCATCCCAGAAAAATATATCATAACAGTTAGCCTATCTTTAGCAAGCTCATTGTCTTATTGTGGAAGCTGAAAGGTTTATCTCTGTTTAAATCGTCTCTGCCAAGGTTTTCCTTCAACATTAAAGCATCTTTTTAGGAAACGTTTTAGTGTTTCTTAGAAGGCTCAAGCTGAGATGAAAGCGACGCTTTCGTTCTGCCTCCAGAGGAGGACGGTGCATCCTAGATAACCGCAGGAAAGAACAATTATGTGCAGCGACGGAAAAAACTTTAGGAGGTCATGTTGTTCTTCAAGCCTTCTAGATGTTTCCTGTTAAAACAGGAACATAATTATAACCACTCATTAAAAACTGCATTTTGCTTTATTTAAAAAACTTTTTTAGGCTTTGTCATGATGCAAGCGATTTATTTGCTCATGACAAACTTGCTGATGTTCACAAATGCTATTTGTGGACAAAATGAGTCATTAAAACTTGAAGATTGAAGTTAATAAGTTCCTTTTTTATACGAGTTAAAAACTGACGCTGCTTAAATAATTACTGCAGCTGTTTGTTTTGCTCTCTGGGGCGTTTCGTTTGAGTTCTGTGTGCAAAAACATCTCATATCTCATGTTTTCTGCAGAACATTTGACCGCGTCCATTTATTTCTACCTTCACAGCCTGATTTGTCCAGTATTATTAGTTAAAATAAGAACATGCCCGATGTAAATACTAATGCTGGTTAAGGAAGAGACACCAGGAAGGTCTGAATGCAATTAGCCGGCTTTTTTCCCTGTTTAAGTGAACGACGGATAACTGATTTATAAACAGGTTTACTGGTTTGTCTGAAAAAGACAAAGAGTACTTGCATGAATCAATATCTTGATTTTAATGCAATCTAGAAACAAAGGCCCTTGATGAAGGTAAGTAAAGATCTTTAGCAGGTAAATAAGTCATTTGAAGGTCGTCCTTCTTTCTGTTTCCTGTTTACTCTCCATGTTTCACAACAAATATCAGCTTTTACATCTTTTTTCTTTTTCTTTTTCTGACCAGTTTCTTACTTTGGATAGTAAAATATGTTGAAGCATGAGCAGCATGGTGGCACTGTCTCCTCAGGCATGTTTCTCTGTTTGAAAAAAAAAATCCACATATTCTGCTATGGATCAATTTTTGGTCCAAAATGTGTTGAATAAAAGGTAGAAAGCTGCACCATCCTCTGTGCTTGTACAAATGAAGCTGTGGCTACATTTTTATAGGAGCTGCTGGCTTCAGAGTAAACAGGGTTAATAAGTTATTTGTTAAGCTGTAAAACCTTTCAGGGAGTGTCCGGTCCAGTTTGACTGAGATAAGTGGACCAATCAGGCTTTTCCTGCTCAAAACCCCTTTTCCAGATTTATTTAGTCTTACTTGAACGTTTCAGTCTTTAAAACAGACATGTCTATACTTTTTGTTTTTAACTAGGATGCTTGTGCACATTTCTTCAGTAGTGCATCTAGTTCAGTTTGTGCATCTGTGTAAAATGACATATAGTCAAAAATTAACAGTAACAGATGAAAAAAGTTGTTATTTATAAAAGTATTTGAACTTAATTGCTTCTGTACTCATTTTTTAAATGGACATATTTAACACAAGTCATGATAAATCTTCAGTTCGGCTGATTGTAAGGTGTAAATCCTCAGATGGCGGTGCGTGTTCATCTGTATTTGTGTGTAATTATCGCCTCCACCTGAAGCCAAAGCACGCAGGTATGCAGACATGTTCCTGCAGCCTCTCCTCTCCTTTTTCTCTCTCTCTCTGTGTCTGAGGATCTCTCCGCTTTTCGGCTGAAGTCCTCTTGGTGACGCTCTGCTGACATCACTTGGATGTTCCCTCTCTGCTCTGCGCATCAAACCCACGGAGCTCCTGCGCCTCTCTCGCACTCCGTCCACACTTTGCTCTCCGCTTGCCGTTCCCACCGCTAACCAAGAGACGGGCACCCGCCGCCGGCTACCTGTGCGCACTGCGGCCGGGCCACACGGGGGAGGGGTCGGGCTCCTTCCCGGTATTAAGACTCTGAGGATCTGCGCTCGGTCCGGGCTCAGGAGGAGGACGCGCTGAGCCGCGGGAGGACAGGGGGAGACAGAGAGAAGTTGAAAGCAGTCGATCTGAACTGAGCAGCAAGTTTTGTGAGCAAGAGGAATATTTCGGACTCCGATCTTGGCACGCCTCGGTATTCTGGATTTGTACCTCCAGCTGGTCTTCGGCGCAGAAGAATGGCGATAGGTTACGCAGCGCGCTGGCCGGGCTCCCCGGGGAAGAACGCCTGGATGGTGGCGGCGGTGATCATCCTGACAGCTCAAGGTAAGGAGAACCGAACCGTGCCGTGTCTCAGTAGAGGGCGACTCTGACTGCGCTGCGCGCCCCCGAACCGGGGCTTGATCTCCGGACCTTCCAGCCGCGCCGCGCCGCGCTGCGCCGCTCCTGCCCACCGTCACGTCTCCGTGCGCCGTCTGGCTGTCGCCTGACTAACAGAGCGGCTGTAAAAGTTTATGCTCCTGCCTCTCCCTTCACCAGGTCGCCACTGAGTATCAGTTTGTGTCTTGACACGCGAGGCGTGGTGTGCTTTTTGTCCTAATTCCTGGCAGCTTCCGTCGGCAGGTGACCGCTCAGGAAGCCTAATCCTCCCTGAGCCTCTACAAACCTTTCCGTGCGCGGCTGACCTGCAGTCCGTGTTTACCTGCAGGGAGAGAGCGTTGAAACGGGACAGCTGCTGATTACAGCCCGTTGGAACAATGCTGCACGCCGGCTCTGTTGGTTCAGAGCAACAGGGTGATGGCAGGGAGCTGCTTGGGCCCCTGCGCTTCGTGCGTCCCTGCAGACAGACGCTTGGCGAGAGCCCCCTTAGAAACCCTGCTTGAATAATTAACCGGTGAAGACACGGCTGCATGGTCACAGTGGTAGAAAAATGGCACATTTCCAAACGGAGTCTGGAGGTAAAAAATGCACTAAAGTCAGCCGCACTATCCCGTCATAAATCTGTTAGTAAAACAGCAAGAAACTGACGCGTGTAAGCGGATTGGATCAAATTGACTTGTTTAAATCGTTTTCGTTTGCGTTTACACGTGTTCACCAACTGATGCGTTTCTGTTAGATCAACATTGCCGATGGTGTCAGCGGGGTTCGGTAAGCTTCTCTGCAAACTGCACAGTTACGAGCCAAAAACAGTCAAAGGAAACGCTATGAATGAATAATCTGGTGTTCATGTGAGAAAAATGGCTTTTTTTAAATTTTATTTTTACATGGAACCAGGAAATCAAAGCCCTTTTAAATCACACACAACATTACAGATGCAGGTTATTCCTCCTGGAGACAATTTCAAGCTTCAATCTGTGAATTCCTGATTTTAGAAAAAACAATTACAAGCATTTTGCTTAATTATGCCTCAAAATGGGAAAGACAGGAGAGCACTGGAAAAGGAGGTAAAAACAAAAACAAAATCACAAAGCCTCCAAATCAGTGAGACACGTCTTCATGCCTTGTGGTTTGGGAATCATGCATAGAGGAAAGCTTACGTCCCAGTTGGCTAACACTACTGGGACTTTGGTCAGATCAGACTGAGGTTCAGCTCTTCAGGCTCTCTGTCCGACAACTATCCATTTAAAATGGGATTATTTTCCCATCTCTGTTACCACACCTACCCGACCTTTTTAAATGCAATCTCTGTGCACAGGACACTAGTAAAAACACTAAAAACTGTGATTTTCTCACCACACCACTAGTAGGCAGTATGTTCTGTGAAACTTGTGCATGCATACAAACACTTCATGTTTAAAATGGCGTTGCCAATAAGTCATACTGTGCATGTGCCCAAGTTCCTCCATACGGAAGATGCTGTTATTCCCGCGTACACATCGAAGACCAGGGTCGCTTTGAATCCTTCCACTCTGGAACCAGTTTGGAAGTCGTGCCATTGTCAGGAAAAAAAATGTGCACCGTACTGCTCTGGATGAAGAGTGAAAGGGCAACACACTATTTCTATTTTAAACAATAAAAAACATTGTGTGCACAAGAGCTCAGCTTGAAACACTCCATGTAGATCTGCTGTGAAACAAATGGTGAAGAAAAGAGGCCTGGCCATGGCGCATCAGTTTGATAAGGAGCTGGTTGGGTCTGATTTCCAAGGCGGGACTGACGGTGTCAGCGTCATCAGGTTAGAACCAATGGCTGCGGAGCATAAAAACTCCAACTGTAAACTGTTTTTTACATTTTTAGTCCGTGGAACATATCCTACCGTCGAGCTAACTCTCCAGTGAACATTATTTTTTGTCTAAAAAAACACGTTTTGTTCTCATGCACTTTCTTAATCTTCCAAAGCACCAAGCAACAAAAATCTCCATATGTTTCCTGACTGTTATGGTAGCAAAAAAAGCGGTGCTGCATTGTGGGTAATTCTGCTGCTGAGATGGTAAAGTCCCGCCTCCCGCGCTGTGATTGGTCCGGTCTGTTTTGTGATTCGGTCTGCTAGGAGATAAGGACTCCATGTCCACAGCTGCATGGCAACGGATCGGTGAAGCTGAGGGTCTGCTGCTCTTCTCGAGACCACCAGATGAGATTCTGATGGTCTCGGCCAGAAAAGAACTGAAACTGGGTCATCATCCGGTCTTTAAGCTGTATAATGATCTAAAACATGGTGCAATTAACTCAAATCATTAGGCAGACTCAGCCCGTAGGCACTGAAAAGATTTACTCAGATTAAAGGTAGGATCTTCTGACATATTTCAGTCTGTAATTACGCTACTGCAGTGAGAGATGAACTTTATTTGCAGAGCTTTGCTGAGGGGGTGCAGTGAATTTGCCCACCAACAGAAAGGCTCCTTGACAGCCTCATTGATGCCAAATCATAACATGGTTTCTGAAAAGAGCTTTAGAGACATGATGGGCAGATTTAGCACAAACTTGGTCTTATCTGAAGACCGTGCAGCTGTTTTGTTTGTAATACTGAAACTGTTTTCAGTCAGACACGGATGGAAATCTGTTGACTGATGAAGTCTCTGTTTGAAGATGGATCAACACGACGTTTCTGGTTGTGCGATGAGTGTAAAATCTTTGGACTTTGATGCATAAATGGTACAAATCTGTATTTCCTTTTCCTAAAAAGTAGTGCCTCTTCCTACATGATCACAGATAAGATAAGATAAGATAAGATAGTCTTTATTGATCTCACAATGGAGAAATTCACTCGTCACATCGGCTCATACAAGAAGGTGCAGAGTAGGAAAGGTGCATTCAGTTATATACGGTGAATCTTCATATATACAATGGATCAAAAAGAATACCAAAAAATACAAAAAAAGGGAAATAGGAATGGGCATATGGTGTCTTATTTACATTCATAGTGGTCTATATATATATATATATAAACATATATATATATATATATATATATATATATATATACTCATATATATATACATATATCTATGTCCCTACATACATACGTACCTACGCGTATATATGTGCATATACATTGTATACATTTGTACATACATACATACATGTGTTCTGACTTATGTTCAGGTGTTGATAGCAGCAGAAGTCACTACATCAGGATTATTGCACGGGTTGTGGCCCAGTGTATTAATTAGATTATTGCACATTAGTTATTGCACATTAGTTATTACAGTTATGGTCACAGTTACAGTGCAGCATTGTAAAATCTGATAGCAGCAGGAATGAATGACCTGCGGTAGCGCTCCTTTTTTACAGACACAGGGTGAATCCAAAGTGTTTACACAAATGAGTTTGCATTTGTTCATTCCATCAGAAAGAAAAAAACTAGAAATCTGTTGTTTGCCAATCAAGCCTGATGAGTCCATCTCGGCTGAAAGTCCAGCCTCAGCAGCCAGCTGCGGCGTTTCTGACAGCAGGCCTGCAGGTATTGGCATAAGAATCTGTTTTCCCCGTTCACCGTCAGCAGAAATCTGCTGTTGTTTCCACCTGGGTGTAGCTGGTATCATCTGTCGGCGCCTACCCTCCAGATTGTCACAGAGGGAGACAGGAGATGGGTCATATCGGAGTGGGGGGGGGTGTCATCTCTCACGTTAGCGCTCCGCAGAGACGTGCCTGGGAGATGAGAGCGGACGGGGAGGGCAGGGTATCTCAGGCCAGCGAGCCTCTGCTCTGCATCTAGCAGGAGCATCTGTTGCACGAGGATATTTATTTTCCCCTTGGTGGGTGAAGGTTCGACCCCGGACGGACGGAGGACTTAGCTGCACGGCCGCTCTCTCTCCGTGTGTGCAGACGTAGCGGAGGGCCGTGATGCGCGGGGGGACCTCGTTCCGCCGCAGGCTGAGCTGCACAGGTTGGTGGAAGGATGACAGCCGCTCAGCCGAGACCCCGGCTACATCCGGTTTGCTGGAGAGCTGTCAGGTGGCGGTGACAGCATCCCCACAGGTTATGATTTAATTTGAGCGAGCAACAACACGACTGTCTCGCTGCAGGAGGAGTAGACGTCGCTTTCTCCTGGCATAGGCAACCGCTGACAGAATTGTCTTTTGCGCCTGAAAATATTGTGTCCCAGCAGGACGTGGGAGTGAGACGCTGATGGTACGATAAGCTGCAGCAGAAGTGGTACGCCTTTATATTTCTCTGATCTTTAGTTCTGATAAATCTGGTTATGAAAACCGTATTTATCCAAACAGAGCTGAAGCCCACCCATGCATCTTCTGTGCCCCCCCCTGCAACACATGTTAAATGCAGCAGAGAAGCCATAATGTTGGGAGAAGCAGGTTAACCTTTAGTAAAAAAAGGGTAAAACGGGGTTGAGTGGATCTCCTTCTGCTGCGGTGATAATTAAGTCACTTCAGGTGCCCCCCCCGCTCCTCAGAGGCTCGGCTCTTTGGGCTCAATCCTGCTCTGAAATGTCAACGATGATGAGTCCCCTCGTCGGTTCGCTGGAGACGAACGGCTGATTAGCTTATCACTTGGAGAGCAGGCGGCCGATGATTATCGCCCTTGCGGCGCGGCGACCTGATTATCGAGAGTCATTAATGACTCATGGTCGGCTTTTCATTGCGCCGTGTTGTTTTGCATTTCGCTGCATGTGTGCGACGCATTCCAGGAGTGGTCAGAAGACTTTCTGTCTGTAGCATCCCTGCATGAACTTATTTCCTTTTCTTCTGATTCCTCTTAGTTTATAATTGTTTTAAACCGTGTTTAACTTAAATAGGAATTGGTTTGGACTGCACTTTGAGACTTTTTATTTCTGTGAAAGGTGTTATTAATGAACTTGTTAGCATGTTCACTTAGTTAATGGGGGCTGTAAATATCATTTGTGCTCTGTTGCATCTCTCTATTATCAAACATGCAGTTATGACTGTGTAGTTTTACCAAAAATCAAAATAGTGATTTATTTCAACCATAATTGCAATTTATATTGCAATTTAGACTTTTCTCTGCATTAACCACAAGCAACAAAAATGGCCTGTAGATAAAGATGTTGGTATTAATAACAAGACACTGAACTGTTTTTTTTCTTTAATTAATCAGAATATCATTATTCAAGAGAACAGCTTTTAATTGAATTGGACATCAATCCTTGTTGAATATAAAGTGAAACCAACAAACATGTCTATGTATTAAACAGTCTGACTGTTACTTAATGCTGTGGTGAGATTCCTGAAGGTTTCTGGGAAAACATATTTATTATATAAACTTTAAAACAGGTAATAATTAGATTATCTCACTGCTGGAACTCTCTTCCCTTCCATGTGGACCCACACCTTTGTATTATAAACTAAGTTATGAGAACGCTTTCCACTTTGACATAAGGTTATGAGACTTTTCCAGAATATGTATTTATAAAACCAAAACTTGACTTTAGCTAATTAAAATCCAAATTAGTTACGCACTGTCCCTTTAAGTTACATCCTTCCACCGATCAAAACATACATCTTTTGTCAATCTTTTTTATTTTTATTTATTGTTTGACATACCACAACAATATTATGGGAAAAATTAAGTATTATTTCGCTTTTTCTAACTACATTGTGCCTTTATTGGATATATTTCCTAATCAACACGCTTACATTTAGTTTTTTTCTTTCCCTAATGAAGTTGTTTTATTAAGAAATTATTTGACTTCACTCATAAATGCATATTTATGTTTCTTGTGGGTTAATAAAGAAAGCTGAACCATCCCTCCTCTCTCTGAGGACTCTTAGAGGAACCCTCTCCTGGAAGATGTCTGTCTTAAGATCCGTCTTCTGAGCTGATGGCCGTGATTTGAATTCATAACACACAGCAAGTCTCTGTGTCAGCAGATTTGGAGGACGTGGAGCTGATGAGAGAATACTTATATCAGTCATTAGAGACCTGAGACTTGTAAAAAAAAAAAAAAAAAAGGACTTTGGAACATCTGTGGAAAAGGTTTTTATTTTAATCTTTCTACAAAAATATGTAAAACGACTTCCCACGGATTTCCTCGAGCAGAAAAACGTTTCAAGGAGAGAGAAAACATCTAAAAACCGTTGTCCGCTCCGCCCCTGGACGACATCCAGAAGATGAGATGGATTGAAAGATAAGTGGATGGAAAAGCAGACCTTTTTATTGCTTTAATTAAAATTCATAACCAAGCAAGGCTCAGCCTGCATCTGCGAGCGGCCCGGTTACGTCCGGCTCTTCGCTGTGGCTCAGACCTTTCCTCACCACATAATGAAGCAGCTGATTAGCTCTTGGAAGAAAACCTACAGGCTGCAGTTTTGCAATTTAAACAATTTATGACCAAAAAAAATGATGAAACACAATTTGAATCATATTTAGTTATCCAGCCCTGAGGTTTGAGACGGATTCTGTGAAAGTTGGAAAAGTTCTCTCTGAGGTCTGGATGTGAGAGAAATATTTTTACATGGTTGTCATTTTCCTCCAGGAGGTAATCCTGATTCTAATCTGTGCATTTATATGTCTGAACATGTAAAGAAGCTTAACCTTCCCAACATAATACTTAATACTTGTTGAAACATTTTGTTTGCTTGTGGGCTTGTTTCTTACATGTGATCCTACCAGAAATCTTTAAGAGTTTAAATTTCAAATAAACCATAATGAAAATTGGATGCACCGAAAAAGTGTGTGGGTTGAATTTAGGGCTAAAATGAGCCGTGGGTTCTCTCCTGCAGCTCTAACATCAGCGGTCCGTGACCTCTTTCGCAGAGAACTGCATGCTGGGACTTGGATCCCTTCTCGCCGTCTGTTTTTTGACTGAACCGAGGCAACATGGGGCGTCCGCCTGTCACACCTCTGGGCCTCCAAAGTCACGAGGAAGCCAAAAAAAGTCGATTCCAGTGAAGGTTAGCCGGCTTTCTGGCTCAGGGGTGTGATGTAGTGAGGACAGAGCGTCTGGGATTTAGACACATCAACATATTTCTGCCATTAAACATTTGATGAGGAGCGCAGAGATGGAGCAGGTTGTCTGAGTTTGTGGATCTGTTCAGTGGACAGATCTGTCTGTGGAACCTTCCTTTATAACAGGTTATGCTATGACATTCTCATAACGATTAGTAAATATTACAGAGAGCTACAGCGATGGCCATCTTACGGACTAAAACAGCCGTCCAATCAGCTCGCAGCCACCTGACTGTAGATATGAAACGATCTCTTTAATAGGAGCGATGGGAAGCGCTGCTTTGATTTCCACTCCATCATTCTGTTTTGACCGATTGGAAATATTTCCAGAGCCACATTTGTCTGTCTTCTTTGCATGTGAAAAATGTTACTCCCATTTTTTTTCTTCCCCCGGCAAGCTGGCTGGCCGTGCACAGAAACACGTGGGGGAGGGGCCAGACTGTGCTGCTCTGTGCTTGATGCAGCTGGAGAAAACTGTCGTCTCTTGAACTTTCTTGCATCTAAATAAAAGGATTTATACGGTTTGATGGTTTGGAAGATGTAATCTTTCAAAATATAACATTAGCTTGTCAAAAATACGACTTTTTCTGCCTCACACATTGCCAGTTTGTTTAATGCAATAAAAAAACAAGATGTACAATGGACTCCACATCCCATGTGGTTCAGCAGTCCTAGCTTCATTTATGAAAGCTCGCTTCTCTCTTAGTCGCCTTGACTAATGATAGATGATCAACCAGAGATACAGTTAGCTACAGTTAGTAATGTGGTTCAGAACCACTCTTTGTTATACTGGTTAAAATCGTCCTTATCTATTGGCTGACCCACATGCCATCATTCTGAGGAGCTCACGTAACGCCAATGTCCGTACTCGTTCCTTCTGAGTTTTCGTTGCTGACTGCGCATGCGCACTTCTAATGTTTATGTATCTGGTTAGCTTAGCAGTTAGCTTAGCGGTTAGCTTAGCAGCTAGCTTAGTGGTTAGCTTAGCGGTTAGCTGCTCTCACCGTAGACTTTGAACATGGCTGAAAGTCACAAGAAGTGAAACGCATTCATGTTTATGAGAAGAAGAGGAAGGCCTCAGGGTAGAAGGAAATAAGACCAGAGTGGATTTGGGAGATTTATTTCACACGATCCCCTTGAAGACGGTTTTACGCATGCGCAGTTATTAAAAAAGGGATTTGGGAAAACTTCCAGAAAAATTGCCAACCCTAGCTTTTACAGTAACGGGGTGAAAGTAGCGTTTCCATCGTCCCCATGAGAACAAACTGCTGCAGCTGATTGAGATACATTGTTCACATTTAGTCATATTTCACACGGAGTCGTCACGTTTGACCCCTCCTGCCCAGATAAATGCTGTATCAACTTGTTTTGATTTGAATAAAGTGTCTTATTTTCCCCTAATTACAGCTTTTTCACAGCTTAATTACCAAACATTATCCATTTGGCTGAGTTTCGGTTTGATTTGTTTCAGTTTCATTTTGGTTCTTGTGGTGACTTTGATAATTAAACTGATAATGACTCTGTGCAGATTTTTGGGAGCCATGCACACTTTGGATTGCTTGGTGTAGCTTTTGTTGGGGAAGAGGTCAGAAACATACAGATCAGATCATTACATTAATAATAATGCATATTAGCAAGTTGTTTGAAAGTGATAATGTCCTGGTTTAAGATTTTCTTTTTCTTTGTATGCTGCTGTTGAACAACCTATTACAGATGCAGAATAGGATGATGGAATAAATAAAGATTTATTAGCTTATTGCTGTTTTTCTGGTTGTTTGCTGGTTTCTTCTGTGGTTTAGATGTTTCCTGATTCTTTTGTTGCACCAACGTGTGCCTTACGTTTTTTTCTTCTTCAGCTTGGTCTGCAGGAATCAGGGTTAGGATTTTGGGTCCTGTGTGGCTGCAGCTTGCTGAAAACCCACAAAGCTGCTTTTAATCCATCACTTCAGCCTCCACAAGTTGCTGAGAAATCCATCTGTAGTTGGTCAGCAAATTTTCCTTCCCTCCCTTTCAGTTCGTCTTTTTGAGGGAAAGGGATCGTAAGCAAATTCCACATCAGACTCTTGGTAATAAACCATATCATGGCTAACACCTTGGCATCCCTTTGTGATTCTTGGGCAAACAGGTGTCAGAAGGGCGAGGGATTACTCAGCAAAGCAACAGGAGCGGAGCCATGAATCACGTCGGTGCTGATCCAGGCACGGCCGGAGGAAAGCTGCTGCTTTCTGCAGATGTTGGGGGGGGGGGGAGGCACAAATTCTCCTTTATTCTGCGTCAACGCTGCTCCGCTCTCTGGCTTTACTTTTACCTCCACGCAGGGTGGCAAAAACAAAACTTCCAGCGGGGCTTTCCAGGCTTTTCATTCCTTTCATTTTCGCTTTCCTTTATTCCTCCCCTCTCACTCGCTCTGTCTCTTTCTCTCGCTCCCATTCTTCTCCTCACGACCTGCTTCGAGCCAGGCTGGCTGGCTGCTTCTCCATCCCAGCTCCCGAGTGGAGGCCCTTTTGTTGGATCAGCTTGTGGTGGAATTAAAAGGGGTGCCAGCAACCCCCCCCCCCCCACCCCCCCACCCTCACCCCCTTCTTCTCTGCGGCTCCTCCAGCCCTCATTGTTTGGAAAGGGAAGGGATTCAGAAAGTGTGAAACTGTTTAGACAAGCATCTCTGCTCCGCTCTCAGAGTCGAGTCCTTCTCCGCTGCTCCCAGATCCAGTTTGCTGGCGACAAGCTAGAAATGGCTTGAACCTTCTGTGTGGGAGTGCAGCAGTGGATCAGGCTGCGACGTGACTCTGTGACATTTCCTGTTGTACCCATGTGGGCGATTTAATAAGCGCGCTAACATTTGTTTGCCTCGCTTGCATCATTACGGAGCCTTTAGGCAGGGCCTCCTCCTGCAGAGGGAGAGAGAAAGAGCCACGGCTAAACCGGGGGAACCGCAGGAAGCCCGAACTGATCCGTGTTTGCAGATTTACAACTCGGAATTTACATCACGGCTAAACGGAGGTACGAAGGGAACAGCCGCGGTGATGTTCAGGCGCTAATGAGAGACGGCAATCGAAAATGTCAACGACGGGACCCAGCAGAGCTGACATTACTCATGCAGAAAGCGGATTGCGTCTCACCCCCACAGCATTTGTTTGTAATCAGCAGTATGTTGGGATGAAATATTAGAGTAGGTGGAATGAAATTAGCTGAAATGATTGCAATTAAACAGTACAGCGGTGTGATTAGAGCCAAACCCGGGTTCAGTCAGAACGTTCTTTGAAAACTAAATGTAAAGGAAATGTAGAAGTTGGTCAGATTTGTTTTTTAATAAATTCACTTTCTGTGCAACGACCCTCGTTTTTCACTTGTTGTCCAATTGCATCCAGAATTTAATGTGATGGGCAAACACAAAGTAATGCATGAGTATGAAATATGAACATGATTCATATTTATTCAGCCCCTTTTACTCTGATGCTCCTAAATAAAATCAAGTGCATCTGAAAAGCAGCACAACTGTGGACTTACACACGACACTGGAAAGCATTATTCAGAAATGGCCAAGACCCTCCTGGTGACTCTGGATGATCTGCAGAGATTAGCAGCTCAGGTGGCTCACTCTGTGCAGGTATTGGTCGTGATCTCCACTGATCTGGCCTTTATATGAAAGTGGCAAGATGAAAGCTACTGTTGGGACAAAGCCATGGGGTTTGCAACAAACTATGTAGGGATGCAAGAAAATATGTAAAGAGGCTCTCACATCAGATAAGACCAGATTTGGCCTGGAAGCAAAATGCTGTGTGGTGGAAAACGAATGACCTAAGTCATTTTGAGAATCTGTGGCGAGACTGGACTTCTAGGCTGAAATATCCGTCTCTAGATGTGTAGTAAAACTGATAGAAACATGCCAAGAAAGACTTTTAGCTGCAATTTTACTGAAAGGTGGTTCTCCAAATGTGAACGAGTAATGGAATACAAATGCATGCCACACTTTCCTGATGTTTATTCAAAAAACAAACATATCTTTTATTTTCCTTCCACTTGAGTTCTGCACTGCTTTGTGTTGGTCTGCCACATAAGACCCCAAAATAAAATACAATGACCGTTTTGGTTGGAATGGGGATAAATATAAAAAAAGCTGAACTGGTGTGAATATTTTTGCAGGAAGTTATATGGGTATATATATATATATATATATATATATATATATATATATATATATATATATATATATATATATATATATATATATATATAAAAAAAATTACAAATTCAAACTCATGCAGAAATGATGTTGGACTGATGCCATCCTGAATTATAGAAACTCTACACATGTCAGTCTTTCATAAATCATGAGTACATTAAACATGCGTCCATTTATGAAATATAATTCGGTCACATGATTCCTGCAGAGGTAACTGGTTCAGCTGAGGTTTTTCCTAAGAAAATCTGCTGTTTATCCTTCTTAGTTTGTTGCCTTTGCTCTCAAACACAAAGATTTGCTCATAAACATGAAGCTACCATATGTAATCTTAAAAACAAATCCAGTATATTATATCTTCATTATTATATTTTATTGACTGGGGGTGATCTCACTGGGAGTGAAACCTCTCTCCTAACTGAGGAAGTTAGGATCCCAGAAGTCTCCGTGATCTTTAAAGTCAGTTTCCTGTCCCGGCCCAATTACGAGCGCAGGAAAGGTCGTCCATTGTCTTCTAAAAGCGACTTTATTATATTTTAATCCTCATTCTTTCACTACAGGAAGCAAATATTCATCACCGGTTCAGATTTTCTTTGTGCTGCCCTGCAGTCTGTGGGGTTGTCTTTATTTCTGGTTGGATAATGTGTTCAGCTGCTATAGGGCTGTAGGTGGTTATGTCAGGCTTGCATTAAAACCCTACAATGGATTTAAAAAATCTACACCTTTGTTAAAGTGCCACTTTGCTTTTTCTCCTGGCGATGCCATAATTTTGTTGAATTAGATGGATACTTGGACTCTGTGTAATGCAGAAAAGTCAATTTTCATTCTCTAACCCTTTATATGTCTGCTAGAAAGCTGAGTACTAAAAGGTTAAAAAAGGATTCAAAGGGTCTCTGTGTACAAATGCATCAGTCAGGAAGAAGTTGCAAAACAACTTCCAGAACATTTAAAAAAAAATACCAAAAAATAATTAAGTGACTGTTCTGGTTTCTGATGATACCTTCCTAGTTTAGATCCATTTGGATGCAAAATATGTATTGAACTAAATGATCAAATGTCAGAAAAATGTGTCTGGATTTTACTTTAGTTCATCAGATTCACTGATGCTGCACATATTCACATACCCCCCTATTGAACTGCCTAATGTTGACCATAATAAACCAAAATAATCCATATTCACTTTTATAATGCAAAGAAAAAACATGCATGACTTGAAAAAAGGATGGAAGAGAAGATCCAACGGCCATCTCTACGCTAGAAGTGTTCACACAGACAATCAACACAAACTTAGACAGACAAAAGAAAAACTCTCTGATCCTACATCTCCCCTCTGAACATAAAACCCAGCAAAGAAACAAGACCTAAAGGGAGTCAGCCAGAAAAAAAAACCAAGCTTTGCAGCATCTTCCTTTAAAGTTCCTATCAAACAGACATTTTCAATATTAAGGTTATAAATGAGTACGTTGTGTATTAATTCAATGTAAAATCAGCCTCTTTCCTCCAAACACGTATTCATTGCATACATTTTAAACCTTAGTTTAAACTGAGCAAGGCTTTTAGAAGTTTTTAATCTCTTCTGGAAGGCTGTTCCAGCTTAACTATGTAGCAACACATTCTGTTACGATATTAAACATGTTATCCAAGCAGCAACTGGGGGGGGGGGGGGAAAGCTCAGGACTATGATGTAAGGAGACTTTAGATTGTTAAAACGAGGCATGAAAAGGTCAGACCAAATATCAACCCTTTTAACAAATGCTCCTGACCGCTTGGTGAGGCAACGTCAACACTCCAAAAAAAAAAAAAGAAAGAGAAAGGAAAGCCGGCACCTCGCTGTAGCCATGCATATAGAACATGGAAAGAATAAGACCTGAATTGATTCATCTGTGCCTCTGCTTCCTGAAATAGCTCGCCTGTCCACCTCCCTGCAGCCTGCAGACCGTTGGGAAGAAGCTGTGGAGGTCAGCAGGTAACCCGACAGGTGAGGAGGAGATGAAATGTAAGCCGAAGCAGGATGAGGACCAGGATTCCCTCCCTCTGCTTCCTGCTTGGTCGCTGCTTACAACCGGCTGCATGGCCCAGAGTTCTCTCTGTTGATGGCAGTAATCTTAATTAAGTGGATCCACTCTGACAGCGTTGTTTCTCATTTACGCGTACGTCTCTGTTTGACTGAACATTTTCATGCAAGTCACACGCACATTAAAACAAAATACCGTTGTCATTTAAAGTTACAGACCATTTCCCGACACATTCTCTCCTCCCCCCCCACCATTCATTCTACCATGCATGTCAGGAGTAATTGGATCATTTTTTTGTCATTTTTCAATAAACGGGTTGCGGTTATTTCAAACCTGGCTGCCAGCGAATTGGATGTGCTGGCAAACAAAGCAGCTGCATGTAAGGAGCAAAAACAAAAAAAGAAGAAGAAGAAGAAGAAGACGTGGACGTGACAATTAGGTTTGTCAGGCTGCGTGGTTCAGGAGTTCTTTCCTGGCACCGACTCGCACGTCTACTGCTGAGTGACGGGGAGCGGTCCACGTTTCCGCGTTGACGACGGCTCCCTGTCAGCCTTCGTTAGCAGATGTGGGAATAGTGGCGGCTCAAGTGAGGGTTTTCTACGAGCTGCACCCTAAAAACTGAAGGAACGGCACCAGACGTGATGCAGATCTACGGTTCATCAGTCCTGCTGCTTACGGCACCTTTTCTAATGTCTTTTTCTGCACTTTGCTGGTGAAGATTCTCAGTCGTCCAGGTCATGGTCATTCCAAAAAAAGTAAAAAAACAAAACAACTGGACTTTTTTTTCGTAGTTGAAGACGCTTCGCTTCCTCTCCAGGAAGCTTTCTCAATTCAAAAAGTCTGGAGTGATTTGGAGTAACAAGCTTTATACTTTTTTTTCAGTAGTATAAAGCTTGGTACTCCACATTACCCTAGACTTTTTGAATTGAGAAAGCTTCCTGGAGAGGAAGCATATTGTCTTCAACTACGAAAAACAAATCCAGTTGCTTATTTTTTTTTTTTACTTTTTTGGAATTTCTCTGCACTTCTTTGTTGTTTTCACCCTTTTTTTACAGGCCCATCGTGAGTTAACACAATGATTCAGCCATTCGGTTTTAAATTCCCTCTCAACATTACAAGGTTTTGGAGGACTGGTGCTCACCTTTAGCTGTCTATGGGAGGAAGGCACACCCTGAACAGGTTGTCAGTTCATCACAGACCAATCCAGAGAGACGAGACAAATGATGCATTCACACCGTCACCAATGAGAACCCCTCCATGCACATCCAACACAGGAAGGCCCAGTTTTAAACCCAGGACCTTTTTTTTCTGTGAGGCCACGCGACTAACAGCTCCAGCTTCAGCAAAAATAAAAAGCTTGTGTTTTTCTCAGAGAGGCTTGCTGCTGGTGCCCTAAAGCAGGTTGGAGATCAGAGTCGGAGCAGGTCAGGTATCCTGGTGTCTTCCTTCGGACCCATGGCTGCCACTGTGGCTGCTCTGGTCTGTCCTGCTGACGGAAGAGTTGAGCCAAAATGGCCGGCCTGGTCCATCCACGCCTTGGCCTTCATTTTTGGTATTAAGAGACGGATGGTGACTGAGAAGGTGAGAGCAGGGTTTCAAATTAAAGAGCTCCATCATCCAGCGGGAGCTCATAGCTGGATCTGCTGTTCCTCTGCAATAAAGAGAGTCAGCTGAGGGGGTTCAGGCATCTGATCAGGACGCCTAAATGGGGAATAAAGACCTCGGATTCCCCAAACTGTTGATACATATTGGAAGAGTATAACACGGAGAAGACCCCAAATGCCACTGATTAAAAAAAACATGATTGGATTTCTCAGTATCTGAGAGGTTGGAGGGTCTTCTTCTTGTGTTCTCTTTTTATTGAATGACTGAAATATGGCAGCAGGACTATAAACCCAGAAAGCAGCGTGAAGTTCCTCTCTAACCACAGGTTAGAGGAGCGCAGAGACCCTTCCTCTCTACGATCCGCCTTTAACACACGGGGAACCCTCAAAGCGTCACTTTCTGACGTGCAGCGTTTCCTGCGGTAACAGCAAAAAACAATCACAGGATCCTCTGAAATGGAAATGGCTGCAGAGTTTTCTGCATGAAAATCTTTTCTTCTGCGCTTTAACGCCCGGCCGTGGCGCTTTTTCCACCCTAACCAAGAGGATTTGATGCAAAGCAGAGCAGAAATGTTCCCAGGCCATCCAGGAACTTCCTGTTTGACCTTCAACATTGTTTCCTTTTTACAAGCGAGAGGCGTTTCCTCTGCTGGTATAGCTGCAACAGTTGCAGACACTGATAATTAATTGATTAATACTAAATAATTGCCAACATTTAGCTTCAGAGCAGTTCTCTGTAAAAGTGTAAGGCTGCAGGTCGAGAATCGACTACGTTACAGCCGACTGGGCCGTGACGTACTCGATTTGTTACTCCTGTTCTTTTATAGTTCATTCCTACGTCTGAATCCTCCTTTTCAGCATGTTCTCTGATTGCTGACCTTCCATGTTTTTGGGGAGAACATGTGGAGTCAGCGTGTCACTTAGCAAAACGGTAACTAAAGCTAAAAAGGTGTCAGTGGATACAAGAACCCATAAATCAGCGTTAATTACGCCACATCCAACAGATTGCTCTTGTGAATTAGTCAGAGGAAATGAGAGCAGAGAGTTTTGCTTCTGTCTTTGCAGGAAGGAAAGTTCTGGGATGATGGGTTTAAGTTAATTTGGCCCACTTTGACATCACGAGTCTGCTGGTGTGCCTGCTGCCTGCGCGCGCGCAGCGGAGCGTGAAGAAATGCCGTGAACGTTGGGCCGCGGATTAAAGCGTTAGGTTTGGTTTAGGATTCAAATCCTCCCTGCATTTGACTTTCACAGATGTGGCTCAAGGCTACATTAGCTGTTGATAAATGGTTAATTTAATGCGTCCCTGGGGACAACATGGACTGCCTCGCACAAATATTTGTACCTTCTCCTTGTTTTTTACGCGTCTTGTCAGGTTGCAACCACAAAAGTAAGCATATTCTGTTGGAATTTTAGTGCTAGATGATTATGAAGATCAAATACATGCTACATTTTTATTATCATTAGCAAAAAGATTGAAAAGCATGATCTTTTTCCTTCAATTATGCACTGTTGTGTTTATCTGTCATAAAATCTCCATGAAATCCATTGACTGTTGCATTACTGTGACGGATTACTGGCCTCTTACATTTGTACCTTACTTACACAGAACAGCGTGGCCTCTTATGCCCTGAGGTCCAACCATCAGCTACTGCTCACTGTTCCTTTTGCCCGCACAAAGCTAGCAAAGAAAGGCCTTTAACTACGCATCTCCTTGTTTACAAAGAGACTGGAAGTTGACTGAGTTTTTATCCTTAAATGCTTTTAAGTTGAAAGAATTTGAAACAGCCTCAATTATCTGTAATTGTTTTACTTGGCATGTTTTTTTTTATGTACCTGTGATTTAATTTGATGTATCTCTGTTCATTATCTAACTTTGCTGCCTCTTGGCCAGGACTCCTTTGAAAAAGAGGTTTGTAATCTCAATGGGATTTTTTCCTGGTTAAATGAAGGTTAAATAAATAAAAATAAAATAAAAAAGAATGCGTTAAAAGGGTGTGAATAGTTTTGCAGAGGAAGATGGGGGGGGGTGAACTAGGGCTGGACGATAATTCAATAACAATATATATCAATTGATAGACGTGTGGCGCGATAGGAAAAAATAGGGTCGATAAAAGTTGGATATAGAGTTTTCCTTCCTTCCTTTCAGCCTATCATATTAGTTGATGCTACAGTCGCTACTTCCTCTCGACCAATCGTATTCGCGGACCCAGGCACGCCGTCACAAAGCTCCGCCCTCTCAAACCACAACACAGAGCACGCGATTCTGCGTCATCTTCGGAGAATTTTACGGAGCTTCTTCCAAACCAAAGCAGGTATAGCAGCTAAACTGGGCTCCCTTCTTTGTGATAAAATTGTATTGGTATATTTATTTTGGTCATTTTACTGGTCATTTTAGTTTATTCTTTGTCAGTATTTAATGACATAACTCAGGTCTCTTAAGTTATTATTCTTTAAAAAAAATTCTATTATGGTTAAAAAAGTTGGTTAAATAAAGATTTAACTGGAATTCTGTGTTTGTGTTCTTTATTAAAATTAAATCATTTAGCAATATCATAAAATGTCCAAGCAGTGCTGCACATAAAATATGGTTTTAAATATTTTCAATAATTATTAATATCGATCAATATGCACAGTTTTTTATCGATAAGCTTTTTTTCTATATCGTCCAGCCCTAGGTTGAGCCCTCAAACTGCTCCAGGACCAGCGGTCCCGTTTCAGGGCTGGCTCCTGATGAAGCTGCCGTTTAAGACGACCCTGGGAACAATTCAGCCTTGTGTTGTGGACTCACATCCATTCTGTCATTTGTTTCCAGATGGATGGTGAGTCAGTCTGTCCCGACGTCCCATCCGCTCTGATCCAGCCGAACACAAACAGCCCCCCCCCTCGTCCTGGTGGCCGCTGCTAAACCTGATTAATTACTTCCACATCCCGCTCTAATTAAGCTGTTGATTAAGAGATTTGGTGTTCGAGCTGCAGAACAAGCTTCCCCTCATTCCTCTGTCTTAGCGGCACCATAAAGTCAGAGCTCTTTAACTGCAGGCCGGGTCTGCCGTGGTCCTTTCACGCCATTCACACGGCAGATTTCCCCCGCGAGTCCGAAATTGAGTTTTCTTCCGCACACAAAAGGTGGACGTCCCTTTTGACATTAAAACGCTCAGTATTCCAGATGGAAGCAGACGTCCCGTCCTCCGCCGAACGTTTTCATTTGCATGATAGAATTACGGCGCTCATTCAAAGGCAGGGTTTTCTATTTTCTTCTTTAATAGTGTATCATTGTGGAGTGACTGGAGATATGAGCCGGGGCTCCTCTGCCGGGCCCCGTGGGCTCTCGTCTCATACCTCCTTTCATTATTTCTGCTTCCCGCTGCGTTTGGTGGGCAGACATTCTTACCTGTCAGTCAAAACCAGAAGGATTGCCGTGATGTCTCTTCTCTTTTTTCTGAGGGATGATCCGGTCCGAGTCCTCCTCAATTAGACAGAATGAAAGAGCAAAAACAGATTAGTGAACATCTGTCATCCTTCTGATCCCGCGTGTCGTCGACGTCTCCGCCGAGCTCGCGCTTCTCTGCAAACATTACCCACGCAGAGCTCTGCTCGTTTTCAGAAAAAACAAAAAAAACAGCCTCTGCTCTGTAATCATGAGTAATATGAAGGTCCAGCAGGTTTCAGGTTTTCCCCAGAACAAAGAGTCAGGTTCAGCGCTGATGTTTACAGGCGTGGCCGCCTCACTGCAAAAAGGGAACTAAAAGTAAGTGAAATATTCTTGAAATTAGTATATTTTCCTTGATTTGAGTAGGTAAATAAGACTATTTGCCAATGGGATAAGATTTTTTGCACTTAAAATAAGAACAATTAATCTCCATCATCTTATTTCAAGTGCGGGATATCTAATTATCATATTTTAGAGGTAAAAATACTCGTTCCATTGGCAGATAGTCTTGTTTAGCTGCTCAAATCAAGGAAAATACACTCATTTCAAGAAAAGTTTACCTACTTTCAGTTCCCTTTTTGTAGTACTCGGGTTCACACACACAGGGCCCGTATTCCCTTTCTGACACATAATCTGCGGCCTCTTTAAACTGGCTTCAGGTTGGGTTTAGATTTAAGTCAGAGCAGAGTCAGGATTGAAGCTTTTAGCGGTCCTGACAAGGTCCCTCTGTTCGCTGCAGAGCTGCAGTCACCACAAAGAGTGTGACGGCCGATGATGTGAGTCACAGCGACAGACCGAAAACAGACACACACTCCATCCTTTCCTCACACACACACACACACCGCCCGGCTGCTGCTATCCAGTTATCCTGACGTTTGACAAAGCCTCGGCTCCTAAACGGATGCAGCGTCCCACCTGACTGAAGTCCAGCTGGATGCAGGAGAGCGAGTCCAGCAGACCGGCTGCAGAAGAAGAAGGCCGCGCCGCTTTTTATCTGCTGAAACAAGCCGAAACTGTCGGTCTGTGTTTACAGGAATAAATTAAGACTAATATAATCACCTGAAGCCAACAGCTGTGATTGAAAGCCCCCCCCCCTAATCAAATACTGATTACTGTTTCTCTCTTTGGAGACTTGAAAGTGCCGCATTTCTGTTTTCTGTAACAAGTTTCCATTTTCTGCCAATGCCTTCCTGAAAATGACCTTTTTAACTTGGAATGTAGGAGAAACGTGTTCCGGATTAGACGGAATAAAACAGAACTGTTCATTTTTATCAAGAAGACGCCCATAAACAAGAAACATGTGAATAAATGAACATTTATTCTCAGTTTTCTTCCTGCAACAAATACTTTGCCACGGATAAAATTAGAGCTGTGACTGCTTTTTATAAGTTTTCCGCTTCTCTGATATGCAGTTTTTTTTAAAAGCTGCGGGGGAAAACAGTTTTTGAAGTCATAGGTGGATTACAGGAATTAATGCCATTATCTCAATTAATGCAAACGCCATAAGTGGATGGCGGCTTATGAAAGCTTCTCATTCCTTTCCTGCGTCTTATATAAGAGTAGACAAGATGAGACTTGGCAGAAGAGCTGACGTACTCGATGGAAGAAGCTGAACAAGTATTTGGAAATCGTGGTTCTGATTATATGTGGAAAGATTAATCAAAAAATGAATTCTTTTGGAAACATTAGCATCAACTGTTAGCATCTCAGCCTCTCTCCATAAAGACCCTTTAACTGAGCCGTAACCTGGGATTGTTGCTAAGTTCTCTACCATTGATCCTTTTCATTCGTGAAACCAGGAAGGGAGATACGATCATTCAACCGTGGAAAAAATACTGTTTCATTAGAAACGTGTGCGTTTAGTTGACAAACTGGTACGAGAAGCTGGGGGCTGTGCAGCCGTGAGCCGTTTCCTGTCATCACCAGCGAATTTCAGCAGTATTAGCCTGACTCATGTTTTTTTTTTTTTTTTTTTTTGCACATTCAATAGTCATTTTTATGTTTAACCCTCCCATTAGTCAAAGGTAACTTTCAGACGTGAGTCGAATGCAAGTATTTCTGAGCAAATAGAGCTATTCCAGCCTTTAATAGCAGTTGTGATAACGGCTTCACAAACACCGTCTGCAACAACATGCAATTCAGAGTGGGGGGCCCCTCTGGTTATGTAGCTTAAAAGATGGATTTCACCCAGTCTCCAGCTTGCTTTCTCCCTCCTGCAGTGCCTGTGCTTACCTCCAAAAAAAAAAAAACTCTATTAAGAAAAAAAAGTTGGTAATGGAAAACGGAGAACGACTCCTGCGCCTCCGCCTCTGACCCATCCACCCTCTCATCCCCCGAGTCGATTTCCAGGTGGTGGGCTTCTCCAAACGAGAGGCTGATTTTCATAATCCAAGCGGAGGCGTCTGAGGATGGGGGGGGGGGGGGATATTTGAAGCCTTCCTGCTTTCAGACGTCCTGACGGGCGGCGGAGCGGCAGCCCAGCTGGACGACTGGATGGAGAGAAAAGGGTGTTTGACGGCACGAGGGCGGCTCTTTTATCTGCATCCCAGCATGCTTTGCAGCGACTCCGTCGGTGTCTGAGCTGTAAACCTCTGGGTTTTCTTCCCTCCAGAGGTACAAAGTGTGTGTGTGTGTGTGAAGTGAGAAGTTAAATGGGTTTGGAATTGAATTAAGCAACTGTCAGAATAAAAGGAGCTGAAGGGGAGCGTGCTAATGAGATAGTTTGGAACGTCACTTTTGTTCCAGCAGTGGTTGTCGGTGTGACGCCGTCCAAAGGAAGGAGAAACTAAAACTGCACACAAATAAACAAAACCCACAAACAATCAGATGAACTGATTGATGGTGGTTAAATTAATCGCCGTGTCTTTAAAACTTTTACAGCGTTTTAACAGAAGCACTCGAGTCTTTGCCAACATTTTCTGCCTTTTTTGAAAACGCGTTCCGTGTCGAGTCGCTGCATCCTGTGTGTGTTTTGTGACTAATTAAGTCTTATTAAGTGGGATGTTTGACTTTTTATCTGAGTCAAGTAATCCCAGCCGACTGAAAGATGAGCGCAGCAGAG